>NC_061842.1:10018793-10038793 GCF_019202785.1 Penaeus chinensis
CGCCACTTGGGCTTTCCGTTATTGCGTCTGATGGATCCTGTGGCGGAGATTAAAGCTCGCGGCGCCTGCTTCCATTACGTTGATATGGGCAGACCTCGTTTCGTGTATTTAAACGCCTGTCTTGAGAAAGCAGATGCGAATTGTAGTGTGGCATGCAAGGGTGCAGTGCATTTTGTGGGTATGCAGGATACTCGCGCCAGCAATTCGCACAAAACAGGTTTTTAAGAATAAAAGTCCCGAGGGAGATTCTGGGCGGAGCTGGCTTTATCTCTCGCGTATCCCGTACCGGAGCGGCGTCGAGGTGACCATCTTCGGAGATAATACTTCGGAGGGAGAGGGGCGGGAGGGGGAGGGTCCCGATGGCCTGGCTGACCTTGACGACTGAGGTGAGTTATGGCTCAGATTAATTATAAAATACGCGTGTGCATAAGTGCTATCATAAAGTCACATTGCATGTGCACAGGTCTTGATGCGGGCACAGTCGCACGCGAAGGGCCGGGGTGGAACTGAAACGCTTCCTTGCAGTAACCCTGAACCAGCTTCTCCCACCGACACGGGTGACTGTATACTATTCTCTATTTGGTATATTTAATACACACACACTATCTTTTCTTTATAAGTTGCATATTTCGCTTCATAGGATATATCCGCCGGCGCGTGAGAGGCAGCACATTCCACCGCCGCCAACGCCGAACACTCGAGAAGCGAAGACCCCGAGCGGCTCAGGGAAACAAGGAAACAACCAAACGCTCCCTCCTGTCGCACCTACGTCTATTGCAGCGTGTAAATTTTGACAGGATGCCAAAGTGGGTCTATAAATTGGCACTGAGCGTCGGGGGTAATGCCAGCGACAGGACGGCCTCGTGGTATTTAAGGCACTGGCGCTCTGATGGGGGTGGGGGGTGGAGGAAGCGTGGTGGGGGGGGGGGGGGGGACGTGACTTTTGTATAGGGCCTTGTTGGTGTTCTGGACGTCCATGCGGTGCGTCGTCGCGAAAAGGGGCGTGTTCGCTGTATTTTCTTTTGCTTTGGTGTGAAACGGTATTGGTATTGAAGTTCTTGTACCTTGGACGCAATTCAGAGTTTATTATGTATGACTGTATTTTTTGCCTGCTTCATGATGGCGTTGTTTTGTACAGAGCGGCAGTCCCATATGGACTGCCGCTTCTAAATCCCATAGCGTCATTTCCCTGGGCAAACTGGCTCAGAATCCAGCGGCCTCTGCGTTCACGGAGCCGAGGGCGGGCGAGCGAGGGCGCAGCGGCTGCGTCGAGTGATGTCGACCAGCGCGTGATGGGACGGAGGAGGGTGACAATTGTGAGGTAATGAACAGTGCCACGGAGGCCCTCAGCATTATAACGAATGACGGCCCGAATCACTCTAGGTGCCAGTCTGCGGGAAGCTCACTGTCGGCCTGCATTAGCCGCCGCGGCTGAGTGCCGGGCCGTCGGTGGGGCGAGCCCGCGCCGCGCTGCTCCGCCTGCTGCTCGGGGACTGCAGCGGCCGACGCCTTGCAAGGCTAGGATGATGTGTGTCTACATACATGCATACATACATGCATACATACATACATACATACATACATACATACATACATACATACATACATACATACATACATACATACATACATACATACATACATACATACATACATACATACATTTGTGTGTGTGTGTGTACACATATATACATATATACATACATATACATAGATAGATAGATAGATAGATAGATATAGAAGACATATAGATAGATATATAGATGTATATGAATATATATGTATGTGTGCGTATGCGTGTATGTGTGTGCGTGTGTGTGTACGTGCGTGTGCGTGTGTCTGTGCGTTTATGTGTGCGAGACAGAGCGCGCGTGCGTGACAGGTGAACGGATGTACTGTACACATGTCCACCTAGCATACATATACATGCAGGCCGCCAAACAGGTCCCGCGGCAGCCGTGGTCGCAGGCAGAGCTCCTTGCAGCGCAACCGCTGGTAATGGCAGCGCCGAGATAGGATCGGAGAGGCGGTGGAAGAGAACAGAAATGTGTTATGCCTGCTGGCTTGATAAGCCCCGCTCGCACTCAAGAATCTCGGCTATGCTCGGCTCACTTGTCACTGTCGCATTTGATTTAATTCATCGTGGATTATATTCGGACGAGCCGATGTGTTTGATCAATGAAAGGTTACACGCACACCCCTCCTTTTGTGGTTATTACTCACAAATTGTTACAGTACGTTACTTTGTTTTTGTATGAACTTACTCAAATTACTTAATTTTATGCCCGAAGGAAAGTGTTCATTGCCGCATGAGACCAGAATTAAAAAAATAAAGATTAAAAGTGCCATAATGTAGCAGCAAGTGCGGCAGGGCTGCTCTGCGGGAGGTGTAGCCCTAAGGGCGCCTCTGCTCCAAGGGCGTCTCTCCGTTCTCGGCGCGGCCCTGAAGGTCCCACAGATCATTGGCATTCTTGCTCTTTTTTCTTAATAAGGAGCCTGGCGAGTCGGCCATCGCTCTCCATCTTCGCCTAACTGGCAACGGTGAATGCAGAGCGTTGAGCGCGCCGTGCATTATAGCGCGACGTAACTCAATAAACTTTACAATCACTGAAGCAATATATCTTCCACTTAGCGATCTCTGGCCCGTCTGCCGGCTGCGACTGATATGCTGGGGGTCTCGGCCCTCCTATAAAAGGGCTCCCGAGGCTTGCATACATGCGGATATACATAATACATATGTGAACAGACACATATGATGCATTCGTATATAGGTCCATATATGCATACATATATACATACATGCATGAATATAGATGTACATATATGCCTACATACATACATAGATACATAAATGCATATATTTTGAGAAGGTTTCGAGGCCCTCCCCCCAGCAGTTCTAGTAAGTGATGAGCTAAGAGTAGGAACATAGGATTGGCGTTTCTCAGGTAAAATTTTTGTTTTTATTTTTTATATATTTTTCTTTTTTTCTTTTCCTTTCTGCCTGCCTGTCTTTCTTTCATCCCTGTCTTTCTTTCATCCCTCCCTCCTTCCTCCCTCCTTTCCTTCCTTCCTTCCTTTTTACACCACAGAAGCAACACGCCACAACCCACCCTCCTGCTCACCCCCCTTAACACCTGACAGTCACAGTGTCATCTGGTGTGACGCCGCCTACTCGCCGTAGCCTTGCAGGCACCGCCGCCGTCGCCGCACGGGAGCCCCAAATAGCAACAGCAACTAGCACCGTACTCCTTTTTATTGCCACCATTTAGTGTTACTGCTTCGTGCCGTGGTACATTTTCTGGCGTGATGATGTTGCACAGATAGTGGATTGGTGTTGCAGCTCGTCGTGTCCTCGTGTTCAGGTTGTACTGTATATGTATTGCAAGGGCGGCATGGCGCGGGCGCTCGTAGGTTGCAATCACGATGAGCAAGGGAGGCAGTATCGCGGTGATATAAAATGGATGGCGCCTTTGTTCCTGAAGTTAGGGGTTTCACGTGTCACTGTCACGATCATTTTAAAATTGGACATGCAGTGTGTGGTCTCTATCACCGTTATCAAGCCACTGATAAACTACGATTGTTATGGCTGTTTCGGAAGGGACACGCTGGGCGCGGCTGCACGGAGGCTCTGACGTCATTTTGTCGTCAGGAGTACCTCTGCGAGACCGCCCCTTTGCAGGCAGGCGTGCAGAGGGGCCGCCTCGGGAAGCTCGTGAGCGAGAGGCGCAGAGGCAGACACGGGCACGTTGGGCGCGCGTGTTAGTGGCTGTTTCTCTCCAGAATGGGTATTAAAATACGATCGCCGGAATTATTTCGGGAATAAGATAATTCAGATTGCTTTTCATGCCGAGCTGGCGGGAAAATATTTTCAGATTGATTGAATCTAAAGTGGGTGTTAGAAAGCTTGGTGCTGGCGCCATGAGCTAGCCAGGCATCCACTCTGGCGCCACACGGGGCATTGTTGGCGCCAATTATGATGTCAGAAGCAATTACCCGATTTCTGGACCCGTGTTTGTGAAGGGCTCCGTTCTCACCTTGTTAGTTTGCCCGGCCTTAATGTATATGTATTTTTTCACTTTTTTCCTCCAAACATTTTACCAAAACATGACGTGGAAATATAGTTATTGAAGGTGATTTACGTTCAAGACGCTTTATATTTGGCCGAATAGAGTAGGGCACTGTAGATGTTTGGATTTACATGTTTCATTTGCGGAGTATTTTATTGCCAAGACTACCTGCCACTCCGTATCTGATCTCAGATGCACCCCGGCGCCAGCATCAGACTGCGCCTGACGAGAGGAGCGGCCTGGCATCACCACAAACTCCACTTTGGGTGGTGACCTGATCCTGGATCTAGCGTGGCGCCACTGTACTTACAGTGTGAGATCATAGGCTTAGACCAATACACATCTCCTTCCGCGCTGATAACAATAGTGCATTCGTTTGGTGGTAGGAATTCATTGGCGACGCCGCCCGTATTCCCTGTGACAGACGAACGCGTGCATGTTTCTTGGGATAGTTTTTCCCCTTTACTTCCACCAGAGCAGCAAAACGTGGCTGGACTCGAACCAGCAAAGCGAGAGACTTCACCGGTTTTAAAATTCCCTCAAATGTGTGTGAAGTCACACGCGCAAGAACATTTACCTTATCTTAGAACCTTGGCTCGAGGCGTTGTCCGTAGTTCCTTCTCTGGCGCCGAAACGAACATATATACCGAAAGACCTTGGCGGCGTCTTTTATGTGGCTGAGGGCGTCCTCCCCCGCCTTCCTCCCCCGTGATACTTGCGCGGCTGTAGTTATGTCACCGAGGAGGAGTCACGAAAGCTGTGAATAAACTTTTGCCAGGGGCTCCGGGCGCTCAGCGAGAGGAGGTGCGTTTGGCTGATCGTGCGAAAGTAGTGAAAAGTGAAACAGACTTCCTTGACGAAGAGAAGGAGAGATTTAATGTACATCCTTCGAGAAATATGAATGTGACGATCTGCTTTCGAGGTATATAAATGGGATGAACTATAATGTAGGAATTTCAGTTCTGCCTCGTATATTCTCGGATTTACTCTCAGCATGTAAATGGAACTTGTCAAGGCGTCATTTGTTTTTATGAAGTGCTAATATCGCGGAGGTGTTTGCCGGGTGATCTAAACAGTCACTGTAAGCTTTTCGTGTGTCTATATTGTGTGAGTTTGACAGGAGCGCGATGAAGGAATTTATTTATGTGGTACAAAGAGGAAAATATTTTTTAGAATATGGTTTCGTTTCTATTTTTTGTCTGCGTTTAGAGAAGTATTTCTCTCTTTTTCACTTCTCTCTCTCTCTTTCTATTCAATTCAATTCTATTCTATTCTATTCTATTTTATTTTCTCTCTCTCTCTCTCTCTCTCTCTCTCTCTCTCTCTCTCTCTCTCTCTCTCTCTCTCTCTCTCTCTCTCTCTCTCTCTCTCTCTCTCTCTCTCTCTCTCTCTCTCTCTCTCTCTCTCTCTCTCTCTCTCTCTCTCTCTCTCTCTCTCTCTCTCTCTCTCTCTCTCTCTCTCTCTCTCTCTCTCTCTCTCTCTCTCTCTCTCTCTCTCTCTCTCATTCTCTCTCTCTCATCTCTCTCTCTCTCTCTCTCTCTCTCTCTCTCTCTCTCTCTCTCTCTCTCTCTCTCTCTCTCTCTCTCTCTCTTTCTCTCTCGCTCTCGCTCTCGCTCTCTCTCTCTCTCTCTCTCTCTCTCTCTCTCTCTCTCTCTCTCTCTCTCTCTCTCTCTCTCTCTCTCTCTCTCTCTCTCTCTCTCTCTCTCTCTCTCTCTCTCTCTCTCTCTCTCTCTCTCTCCTCTCTCTCTCTCTCTCTCTCTCTCTCTCTCTCTCTCTCTCTCTCTCTCTCTCTCTCCCTCTCCCTCTCCCTCTCCCTCTCCCTCTCCCTCTTCCTCCCTCCCTCCCTCCCTCCCTCCCTCCCTCCCTCCCTCCCTCCCCCTCCTTCCCTTCCTCCCTCCTTCCCTTCCTCCCTCCCTCCCTCCCTCCCTCCCCTCCCCTCCCTCCCTCTCCCTCTCCTTCTCTCTTCCCTCCCTCTCCTTTTCTCTTCATTTTCATTTTGCGAACCTCTTTTTCAAATTAATAATAACCTTCAGGCCTATCATAGGGCCTTGTTTGTCGTCGAGAAAAACTCCGTTGTCTTCGGTCGCGCACGTGGAAATGCTAACACACTAATGGCATTATAATCTCTATTAGAAGCAGCGATGACGTTATAAGGCTAAGCGGAAAATGCTCATTAGAATGATATTGACGTAGCGCGAAGATCAAGCCCGAAGAGGTGTTGGCCGCGGCACCTCCGACCCGCACCACCTGAAAATAGACATTTAATTATATTTTCAAAATTAGGTCCCCCACTTTGATGTTTGGAACACCCCTTTTCCTTGTTCTCTTTCGCCCATTAGAGATAGATCTAATGGACGGCTAATCTCGTTCGATGAGGTTTTAACACCGGGCTGAAAATATCAGTGCAAACTGGATTGTTGTTCCAGAGTTTACGAAGAAGAGAGACGGCGATTGGAAAAAGGGAAGATAAAGTAAATAATTATTAGAAAGAAAAACATGGCGTAGCGATGGGCAGCACGCGGGTATGAAAGGACGTCTCCCTTTGGCCCGCAGAGTGTCGTGCAATTTAATTTTCTGCGTTTGTCGTCCAGGCGCCAGTGTGTAGGCAGACTAAATGAATGGACAGAAGTAAATACGGTGATTGAGTGAATAAAGAAGGAGATGGTACGGAAGTCAAAGGGAAATCCGATAAGCAAATGGAGTCGTAAATGAAGAATCGAGGGATAAAGAATCAAAACTGATGGAAGGAATAAATGGTGAATAAAAGAAAAAAGAAAGAGGAAAATACGACGAAGACAGCAACTATGAAAATAAAATCAGCCAAGGAAGAGAAACAAGAAAAATAATTGATGATAAATAAATGAAATTAAGAAAACAAAAACTGGTCTTCCCACAAAATGCCCACGATTGCCTGATCCGAAGCTAATCCCCAATCCCCTCATAAGCACGATCTCCTCCACACTGTCCGAACTCGACCCTGCCAGGACGCGGTGCCAAGTCCTACAGTCGGCGCGGGCGAAGGCAGCGGCGGGCCGTCCGGCGGGCGCGAGGGACGCCAACTGAGCTCGACGGGTTGCCTCCTCCTCCTCCTCCTCCTGCTGTCCCCCTTTTTATTTCTATTTTTATTTTTCTTCTTTTTCTTTTTCCTCCTCCTCCCCCAGATCCTCCCGTTCCTCCTTTTCCTTCAACCCACCTCCTCTTCCCCCCCCCCCTCCCACCTTCCCCCCCTTCTCCTCCGCCCCCCCCCCCTCCCCCCCACCTTGGCGAGGGGCGACGGGAATCCATCTTGCTTCTTGGGACACTCTTGGCTCCGCGCGCCGACGTGATGAGTGCCGGAGTCTCTCGCTGCTCGAGCCGTTGAGGGCAAGTTTTGCTTCTCTTGCCTCTTTTCCTCTTCTCCCTCTCTTGTTTCTTTCCTTTTTTCGCTAATTTGACCTGTTTTTTTTCTCTATTTTCCCTCTTTTTTTTCTATATTTTCCCTCTATTTATTTTTTCCCTCTTTTTTCTCTATTTCCCTCTTTTTTCTATATTTTCCCTCTTTTTTTCTCTATTTTCCCTCTTTTTTTTCTCCTCTTTTCTGTGTTTTTTCCCTCTTTTTTTTCTCTCTCTCTCTTTTCTTCCTCGTTCTCCGTCATTTTTTTTTTTTTTTTTCATATTCCTCTATGTTTCTATTTCTTTCATTTTCTCATTGATTGTACTCTTTCTTTATATTTCAATAAGTACGAAAAAATAGGGGTGGTTTGGAGAGAGAGAGAGCAGAATGAGGGAGAGAGAGGTGGAAGGTGGAGAGGGAGAAAAAGAGGAAGAGAGAGAGAAAAAGAAAGAGAGAGAGAGAGAAGAGATAAACAATCCACACTCAAATTTGCAATGTATTATTTTTACGTCAGGTGCGAAGCGGGGGCATTTTCGATATTTTTATGCAAGCTAATGATTTAAAAAACACGTGTGGACTAGTTATTATTAATTCTGACAAAAATGAAGATGAAAAAATAATACAAAAAAAAAGAAAAAAAGTGGGAAGTAATTTCCACACTCACAAAACACAAATCATCATTTCCTACTAACACGTACGAGTGTTTTTTTCCTACTAACATGTATGGGACTCTTTTCTTCCTACCACACGAATCTCTGTTCATACTAACACGTACAGGTCTTCCTACTAACATATACGAGCCTCTCCTCATAACAGCACAGGGTGAATATATTTTCCTACTAACACATATACGAGTCTCTCATCCTACTAACATACGAAACTCTCATCCTACTAACGAACGAGCCTCTCGTCCTGCTAACAAACGAGCCTCTCGTCCTACTAACGAACGAGCCTCTCGTCCTACTAACGAACGAGCCTCTCCTCCTACTAACGAACGAGCCTCTCCTCCTACTAACGAACGAGCCTCTCCTCCTACTAACAAACGAGCTTCTCATCCAGCTAACACACGCATCTCTCTCCCTTTAAACACACACACGAGTCCTTTCCATCCTCCCAATATACGAGTCTTATTATTATTACCTGTTACTCTCCCTACAGCGGGCGGGGGAGGCCTGGTGCTCGCAGAGACGAAATAATCAGGCGGCGATGAGTTCATTCGGTAATGAGCAGCCATCCAGATAAACAGATCACCGGCGGCCGGCACACAAGCCAGCTCACCAGGGATGTGCTTTTTCACGAAATCCCCCATGTTCATCCTCTTACAGCGGACTTTTAACCGGATTTGTGGATTCTCATGGCATTTTCAGTGGCGTTCGATCCGCACAACGGCCGGTAAATGTTGCACAAAAAGGCTCGAAATGTTGGGGGATTTTCTAAATTATTATTATTATTTTTTTGTTTAATGGTGAAGAGAGGTGGGTCCCCTGTGACAGTCTTAACAAACAAGTCCCTTTTAATGGTTGTCAGATTTTGAGGGATTAGTGATTTATTAGTATTTGGCGTTTAATCTCTCTCTCTTTCCTTTTTTGACCGCAGCATTGGGAAATTTTAGGGAAATCATTTCGAAAAGACGAAATAGAAAAGTAGGCTTTGTGCATATTCCATTGAGCTTGGTGGACCTTCTGTGAGTTTGGGGGGGGGGGGGGCTAATATGCATAATTCTTTTCGTGTAAACATATGCACTGAAAAGGGGGGGGGGGGGGGGGGAGGGGGTAGAGAGACAGACAAACACTCAGGCAAACGGACACATACGGAAAAGAAGAGAGAGAAGGAAAACGAGACAAAGACACAAAAAATAGCAAAATAGCCAAGAAGGAAATATAGACATGCACTGAAACAATCTAGGCCTTCAGAGCGTTAAGAAAGGCGTGTGTGGGTAGTTATCACGGTTCCCTCCTGACACGGAGCCACGCAGCGGATGCCCCAGCGGAAAGGCGAGGCGGGAAGCGGATAGAGCCCGGAGCCTCGGCTGTGGTGTTCCCGTGGGAGGCGATCCAAGAATGCGCGCCATCCGCTTTTTGTCATGTGTAATACCACCGGCGAGGAGATGATCTCGAGTTGGGCGGAGATCATGAACGCGGCGGAAGATGCGGAGGCCGAGGATCCGATACGCGGAGGCCTGGGCGGGGGTGGGGGGGTGGGGGGTGGGTGGATTTTTTTTTTTTTTTTTTCCTGTGAATGGTTGAGTGTGTTCACGCGTCCACGCACGGAGGGACAAAAAGGTGTTTACACAGGGAAGGAGATACTCGTACGTGTGTTCTTTCTTTCTTTCTCCTGCGCCTGCTTGCTTCTTTTGATTTTCTCTTTCTTTCTTTCGTCTCTCCTCTCATTTTCTCCTTCCCCTCTCTCTCTCTCTCTCTCTCTCTCTCTCTCTCTCTCTCTCTCTCTCTCTCTCTCTCTCTCTCTCTCTCTCTCTCTCTCTCTCTCTCTCTCTCTCTTTCTCTCTCTCTCTCACTCTCTCTCTCTCTCTCTGTCTCTGTCTCTCGCTCTCTCTGTCTCTCGCTCTCTCTGTCTCAACTTTTCCCACTGCCCCACCTATCCTGCTCTTACCTTCCTTCCCTGCTCCTCTCCCTCCTACTCTCCCTCCATCCCTCCTTCCCTGCTCCTCTCCCTCCCTCCGTCCCTCCTTCCCTTCCCTCCAGTTCCTCGCATGGGGCCGCAAGCACAGATGCAAGATGCAGGATTTGTATATTGTAAAGGATAGAAATGACAAGGAGGGGGGAAGGGGGGGAAGGGGGGGAGGGAGTTTATGCTTTGATATGGACTTTGTCAAATATGCGCGGCGGAAGAAGGGAAACCGTAACTTCGGAATCCATGGAAAAGAAACCCTTTTGACCTCGTAGGTAAGGTTTATATTTATCGTCGAGATTACACTGAGATATGGGGCTTGGGTACAATGTGTGTGTGTGTGTGTGTGTGTGTGTGTGTGTGTGTGTGTGTGTGTGTGTGTGTGTGTGTGTGTGTGTGTGTGTGTGTGTGTTTGCGTGTTTGTGTTTGCGTGTTTGTGTTTGTGGTTACATGTGTGTGTTTGTGTTTGTGTTTACATGTTTGTCTGTGCGTATGCCTTTTGCAGTACTTGTTCGTGCTTACGCATATTCGTGTAGGTGAGCCGTGGTCCCGCGGTCCTCGCCCGATGGTCCCGCGCGACGCTGATCCATAACAAGACGTAGTGAATCAATTAGCCCAAACTTTATCGGCGCTGGACGGGGCGGGCGGCGCGCGGACGATCGGACTCCCTCTTCTCCCTGTCCTGCCCATCACCACTTAATCTAGATCAGTTACTGTGTTATAAATAGCTCAAAACACTTCCTGATGATGCAGCGAGTAAGCAAAGAGTGCCAAAAGAAAGGGGTAAAGTAAAATTTCAAGGTCTGGCATCCGCGGCGGGCACTGGGCCAAGTTCCGCAGTGTACGAAACGGACGACGTTGCTCGGGCGGGCGGTCGAGGGCGCTGGTCATGGCCTTGTTGCGGCTCGTCCCGTCGTCAGGGGCGGCAGAGGCACATGATTTGCTTTCACGCACTCGGACTCCGCCGCACGTGGACCTCCCTCGCCCCCCGTCCTCTCCCCGCGACCCTTGACCTCGCTAGGCCTATGTTGCTAAGGGTCGCGCTGAAGGCCGCGTGTCACCGCAGCGTTTTTATTAGTCATGGTTAATTCAGCAGTCTGATAGGTTGGGTACGGCTCCCCCATGGGCGCGTGTATGTGGACGTTGTCGTCTGTCTGTCTGTCTGTTTCTGGAGAAGATCTGGCTGGGTTACCAGTAGTGAAACCTGACACACGCACACACACACACACACGCACACACACACACACACACACACACACACACACACACACACACACACACACACACACACACACACACACACACACACACACACACACACACACACACACAAACACACACACACACACACAGAACAAAACAAAACAAAAAACAAAAAACGTTCACACAGCTACACACAGACAGGCATAAAGGTATACAAATAGACAGACACACAGAGACAAAGACTAAAGGAAAAGGAAACAAAAAAAAGTAAAGACCTTGAGATGCAAGTTCTTGGTAAGGCTTTAATGCTATTGCAAATTGTTTCGATCTTATTGTTTATTTTATTCTTCGTCATGCTACACCTCCTCCTACTTTTCCTCCTCCTTCTTCTTCTCCTCCCCCTCTTCCTCCTCCTCCTCCCCCTCTTCCTCCCTCATCTTCCTCCTCCTCCTCCTCCTCCTCCTCCTCCTGCTTACTCCTCCTCGTCATTCTTACCCCTCCTCCTCTTCTTCCTCCCCCTCCCCCTCCCTTTTCCCCCTCTTCCTCCTCCTCCTCCTCCTCCTCCTCCTCCTCCTCCTCTTCCTCCTCCTCCTCCTTCTTTTCCCCATCCCTTTTGTCCCGACATTCTGCAGATACTAATTTCATGCTTTCTTAATTACCTTCCAAGCAGCAGGGGGAGGGGGGGGAGGGGGGGGGAGGGGGGCAGCTTCACACCTTGGACATTGCTGCCTCCCCGGCCTGCCCACAGCCGTTGGCAGGGCTGTGCTTACCAGATGACGTGCAATCGTTGTGATAATGATATTATCATCATCCTTTTAAGGATTAGTGTTTCCGTTGTCGTCACTGTCATCATTATCATTATCATCATTATCATTATCATTATCATTATCATTATCATTATCATTATCATTATCATCATCATCATCATCATCATCATCATCATCATCATCATCATCATCATCATCATCATCATCATCATCATCATCATCATCATCATCATCACCATCATCATCATCATCATCATCATCATCATCATCATCATCATCACCATAACTATCACCATCATCATCATCATCATCATCGCAGTCGTCATCGTCCCCGCCGTCGTGACCATCAACCAGCAACATCATTAGCATAACTGTTGCTACTATTATGTCATTTTGTTCTCCGGAGGGGGGAAGGATGGGGGGGCCCAGGTAGGGAGAAAGCTGGCACTGTCATTACACCTAGGAAATATTTATGACAGCGCTTTTAGCTTGACAGTTGTTTGGCCGTCTGTCATCCTCGTGTCAAGGTCTTGCGGGTTTTGATATCTATATTGGGCGGCGGTCTAGTTACGAACGGGAAGGGGAGACGGAAGGGCTACTACGTCGCTCACTGTCTCACACTCGGATGCTTTAATGGCCGAGGTAAGAGAGTGCCAGTGTGCCGGGATGCCACTGTGCTGCCGCGATGCCAGGGGGGGGGGGGGGGGGGCGGGGAGACAAGTGCCGGGAGTCAGTTTCCGGGACTCGTTAGTTCGTTGTGAGGGCAGCGTATGGCACGTCCCGCCGCCTGTGCGTGTGAGGCTGTAAACAAAGAAATGATGTTGGGGATAATTATTTTGTAATGGCGCCGGACCCATATAGCCTAATGTGCCAGTTATATTCAGTCGGGTTTAGCTTAAACGCCTTTATCGTCGGGTTGAATGACCAGCCGCCGTTAAGCTCATCTCTTTTTTGTGATTTAGGGAAAGAAATTTTGGCAGGGAAATGCTGCAAAAGTGAAATGGTCGCGTCGGGGCCTTTTTTTCCTATCTGTGTCTGAGGGTGGCAGGAGCGAGGGACCGGGGACGGCTCTCCGGGAGCGACTCAGGGAGTACAGCCTTATCGCGCAGCTTTCCTGTGTCAGATCAGCCTGGTGGAATTTCTAGGCTGAGCAGTCAAGAGCTTTTGACACTGGGACTCGTGCTGGTGGGCCTGACGGCGGCGTGGCTGGGCTGCTGACGCGGAGGAGGACTGAATGGGGCTCCGGCGATTACGGGGGAGGCATTGTCCGTGTTATGGTAGATATTAATAGCCGCGAACCGTGTTTGGTTGCTGATAGAGGGTCTATTGTGGCTTTGCCCTGCTGTTAGATATTTAAACACAACTCTCTCATAAAACCTTATGATAACAAAATTCTACATAAAAAAAAACAAAAAAAAACGTATACCCACATCACTTTCCAAGAGGGAAAAATATATAAACACACGTTTCCGAAATGACAGTCCAAGGCAGAAACTTATGAGAAACTGGACAGTGTCTTCGCTAATTAACGCTGACCTTCGGAGCCGTGCTAGAGGTAGCGTTGTCTCCATGTACTGGATGTTGCCAGCTCAGGGGACACACGGAGGACCTGGGGAGTCGAGGTGCACAGAAATCGCGGTGGTTCAGAGGTCAGGGTGATGGCAGGGGGTTGGTGACGAGGCAGAGAATACGGCAGGACGGATGTCGTGGGAAGGTAGTAGTTCGTGGTAGTAGAGAGAAGTCACGATAAGAGGTAGTATAGGGAAAATATGGAAGGAATAAGAAAAAAAGAAAATAAAACAATGGTATGTAGATATTATGTCAAGGTAGATATAATGTCAAGGTAGATGGCAGTGATACAAAGATCATGGAAATATGGATGTTATGGTAAGCAAGAGAAAGCAGAGGACGTGAAGGGAAAGAGGATAGGCTTCACACGTTGATAACGGTGATGAGAGAGGGAGAGAGAGAGAGAGAGGGAGAGAGAGGGAGAGAGAGGGAGAGAGAGAGAGAGAGAGAGGGGGAGGGAGGGAGGGAGGGAGGGAGGGAGGGAGGGAGGGAGGGAGAGAGGGGAGAGAGGGAGGGAGAAGAAGGAAGATGGAGAAAAGGAGAGGAAGATGGATATATAGATATATAGAGATAGATAGACAGATAGAGATAGATAGATAGACAGATAGATGTGTATATGTATATATATATATATATATAGAGAGAGAGAGGGAGGGAGACAGAGAGGGAGGGAGGGAGAGAGAGAGGGAGAGAGATAGGGAGCGAGAGAGATAGGGAGGGAGAGGGTGGGAGAGGGAGGGAGGGAGGAAAAGAGGAAAGGAGGAAAAGAGTAAAAGAGGAAAGGAGGAAAGGAGGAAAGGAGGAAGGAGGGAGGAGGAAGGAGGAAGGAGGAAAGGAGGAAGGAGGAAGGAGAAGGAGGAAGGGGGAAGGAGGGAAGGGGGGAAGGAGGGAAAGGGGGGAAGGGAGGGGGGGAAAGGAGGGAAGGATGGAGGAGGGAGGGGAGGGAGGGAGAGGGGAGAGAAGGAGTAGGGAGAGGGAGAGGGAGAGAGAGGAGAGAGAAAAGAGAGTAGAGAGAGAGAGAGAGAGAAGAGAGAGAGAGAGAGAGAGAGGGAAGGGAGAGGGAGAGTGGAGAGTGAGAGTGAAGTGAGAGTGGAATGAGAGTGAGAGAGGGAGAGGGGAGAAGGGAGAGGGGAGAGAGAGAAGAGAGAGAGAAGAGAGGGAAGAGAGGATGAGAAGAGAGAGAGAGAGAGAGAGAGAGAGAGAGAGAGAGAGACGCAGACACGCGCGAGATGTCAATCAAGGCCGGAGTCTGACAGATGAAGAAAGCGATTATGATGTCAACGATTTAGTGCCAGTGTTGGCGTCCCAGGATTCGATTTCATTTTGTATCGGTGATGATAGTAAGAATGAGTGTGATAAGTGATAATGATAAGGGAAAACGCTGGCTGGTTTGAGGGTAGTAATGATGATGGTAGTTGTGATAAAACTGATCATAGCCGTTTTACTCCATTATATCGAACTTTAAATTTTGTTTAATTTATATATTTATCTCCCAAAACTAACAAACTCTATTATCTCTATACCACCACCCCACCCCCAAACCACCACCACCGACCACCACCACCACCACCACCACCACCACCACCACCCACCACCACCACCACCACCCCCAAACCAACCACACCACCACCACCAACCACCAACCACCACCACCCCACCATCCCCACCACCACCATCACCACCGCCATCACCAACCACCACCACCACCTTCATCGCAGTCGTCGTGGTCGCCGTCACAGCGGGAGGGAAGGCCTCCTGCCTCCCTGCGCCGGAGCCCGGTCGGCGTCGGTCGTGCGGACGCGGTGCCGTGATGAAGGGAGTTGCAAGGCTGCCAATCTGGAGGTCTTGCAAGTCGCTTGTTTGTGATTACTGCGGGGGTCGTGACGCGTGCGGGGTGGTTACGGCCCGCAGGTGGTGCTTTGGCTGGTCGTTATTGCTGTGATCGGCGGCGTGACACACAATTTCGAACCGCGGACGGCGCGCGCGGAGATGAGGGGTCCTTTCCCTCGCGTCGCCGGCGGGGCAGGAACCGGGAGGGGCCTTCGAGGGGTTGGAGGGAAGGGGTGGGGTGTTCGCTTTCCTGTGGGTTTTTTATTTTTCCTTTTTTAAAATTTTGTTTTCACTTTGGCCTCCCCCCCCCCCCCTTCTCTCCTTTTGGCCAAATGTTTATCTTTATTTTTACTCTTCGCGGTGATGCTTCTCAGCTTTTTACTTCGACATACTTCTTTCTATCCGTTGTTGCACCCATTCGTTCTTCTCATCTTCCTTCTCTTCGTTTTAATATTCTCCTTCATCATCATCGTATTCTTATCCTTGCTTCTCGTTTATCTTACTTCATCATCTTTTTTTTGTCTCCTTTCATTCTCATTCTCTCCCCTTTTTCTCGGGAACAGCCCTTCCCCACAGTTTGGAGGGAAAGATTTTCACGTTGAACAAATTTTTGAAGTTTGTTTTATGCAATTTTGTTGTCAAGTAATTTTTATTCATTACAAGAAACCACGCGGCTGCCGACCCAGAAACCCCGGAGAGAAAAGGTAGCGAAGTGATGCCACCACTCAGTCTGCATCCGGGGCGCAAAAAGAGTAAGAATAAACGTGATGAAAAAAAGGGGGTGGTTTCTCACCCCTCCTCGAGACGGGGAGGGGGAAGGGGAGCAGTGGGGAGGGGGGGGGGGAAAAGGGAAGGGGGGGGGAAAAGGGAAAAAGGGGGGGGAAAAAAGGGGGGAAGGGGGGGGAAAAGGGGGGAAGGAAGGGGCGAAGGTTTAAGGGGGGGGAGGGGGAGGGGGTAAAAGGGGGAGGAAAGAAACGAAAGGCAAGTGGGGTGGGAAACGAGGAAAAGGAGGAAAGAACGAAGATATAAATAGAGGAAGAACGAAGTATGGGAGGGAAACGAGGACAAAAAAGGGGAAAGCGAAAAAAAGGTGGGGCCGCCCAAGGTGGACGAAGAACCCCAAAGGGGAATAAAGAAAACAGAGAAGTGGGGAAGGGAGGCGAGAAAAAAGAAATTGGGGGGAGGGGGGGGAAGCAGGAAAGAGAATTGGGGGAGGAAAGGAAAGGGAAAAATTGGGAAAAGGGACAAAGTGGGGAGGGTGAGGATAGACGTGGGAGAAGGGGGCATTGCTCCCGTGTCACGCTGCAGCTTCTGAAACCCCAAAGCAACAAAAACAGAACTTTTTCAGAAAGGGTTTTGGTTTACAAACAAGGGGGAGTAAGTTATAGTCGCCAAGCACGAATATTTAATGTTATTAAGAACTACACTTTCAGCAACCTACTTTTTCAAAATCAGTTGTACACGAATTATTAGTTAATGATATGCGTAACTCTATAGTGTTTCACATTTGTAAAACCCTTAGTAGAGGGGTACAGCTTTGTGCTATACAAATTAAAGAACACCAAAAAAACAAAATTGCAAAATTCAGACTTCCTTTTAAGATTTTCAGGGGCGAGCAAAATTACTTACTTTGTCGTGGGCACGACCAATACAATTCATCCTCCAGTTGTATTTTATCTTCTCTCTCTCCATCTCTCTCTCTCCTTCTCTTCTCAAACTCTCTCTCCTCATCATCTCCCTCTCTCTCTCTCTCCTCTCTCTTTCTTCCCCTCTCTCTCAAACGCCTCTCTCTCTCTCTCCCCTCTTCTCCCCTCTCCTCTCCTCTCTCTCCTCTCTCTCTCTACTCTCCCCTCTCTCTCCCTCTCTCTCATCTCTCTCCCTCCTACTCTCACTCTCTCCCTCTTCTCCTCCCTCTCTCTCCCTCCTCTCTCTCTCTTCCCTTTTCCTTCTCTTCTCTCACTCTCTCTCTCTCTCTCTCCTCCTCTCTCTCCTTCTCTCTCCTCGTTCTCTCCTCCTCTTTCTCTCTCTCTCTCTCTCTCTCTCTCTCTATCTCTCCTCTCCCTTTTCTCTTCTCTCCCCCCTCTTCCCCCCCCCCCCCCCTCTTTTCCCACTCTCTCTTCTTCTCTCCTCTCTCTCTTTCTCTCTCTCTCTCTCTCTCTCTCTCCTTCTCTCTTCTACTCTCTCTCTCCTTCTTTCCCTTTCTCCCCCCTCTCTCTCTCTCAAATCTCTCCCCTCTTCTTTTCTTTCTCTCTCTCTCTTCTTCTCTCTCTACTTCTTTCTCTCTCTTCTTTCTTTCTCTCTCTTTCTCCTCTCCTTCTTTATCTTTCTCTCTCTCTCTTCTCATCTCCTCTCTCTCTCTTCTCTCCTCCTCCTCGTCTTCCCCTCACTCAACTCTCTCTCTCCTCTCTCTCTTCTCCTTTCTTTCCCCTTCATTCTCTTCTCTCTCTTTTTTTTTTTTTTCTCCATCCTCTCTCCCCTTTCTCTCTCTCTTTTTTTTTCTCTCTCTCTCTCTCTTTTTCTCTCTCCCCCCCTTCTCTCTATTCTCTCTCTCTCCTCCTTCTCTCTCCCCAACTCATCTCTCTCTTCCGTCCCTCCTTTTCCCCCCTCATTTTCTCTTCCCCTCTCTCTCTCTCTCTCCCTCCCTCCCTCCCTCCCTCCCCCCTCCCTCCTTCCCTCCCTCCCTCCCTCCCCCCCTTTCCTCCCTCCTTCCCCCCTACTTTTTCTACCTCCCCCCCTCCCCCTTTATCCCTCCCTCCCCCCCCTCCCCTCCCTCCCTCCCTTTCCCCCCCCCTCCCTTTCCTCCCACCCCTTAACTTCCCCCCCCTCCCTCTTCCCTCCCCCCCCCCCTCCCTCCCATCCCCCCCCCCCCTCCCTCCTTCCCCCTCCTCCCTCCCCCCCCCCTCCCCCTTTTCCCCCCCCCCTCCCCCCTCCCCCCCTCCCCTCCCCCCTCCCCCCCCCCCCCTTTTTCCCTGTTTCCACTTTAAAGTATTCCCCACCCTTTGGGATCCCTCCTGGGCACTTTCAAAACACCTATGCTCCTCTGTCCTTCCCTTTCTTTCACATGATTTTTATTTATCCAGTCTTTTCCCCTTCAATAATCCCCTCCGATCTTCGTTACTTTCTCTTCCACCTACACATGTCCCATTTTTATCTTTGCTTTCGACAACTCCCTTACTCCTCTCCTCTATTTGCATTTTCCTCTGTTCCTCTCTCTCTCTCTCTCTCTCCTCCCTCTCCTTTTCCCCTTCCTCTCTCTCCTCTCTCCTTCTCTCTCTCTTTTTCTCCTCCCCCTTCCCCCCTCCCCCTCCCCCCTTCCCTCCCCCCCTCCCACCCTCCCTCCATCTCTCCCTCCTTTCCTGTCCCACCCTTTCCTTCTCCTATACCATGCCTTCCCTCTCCTTCCCTTCACCCTGTCCCCTTCCTCCTACTCCTCCTTCCTTGCCCTTCACTCCCGTCGTCCGCCTCCCCATGTCTTACTTTACACCTTTCACCTCGACATACATCTTGACACTCATTGACTTCCCTCCTTCCTCGTGTCTCTTCCTCTTCCCGTTTTCTATAACTCCTTCCTCGTGCGTACCGTAATGTAGCGCTCCCACCTGATTTTTTTTTCTCTATTTTTATTTTTTGGGCGTATTTCTTGGCGAGTTATATTTATGCACCTTTCCCAGCCTCCTTTCCGCCCACCTTTCCTGTTGCCCTCCCATTTGTCGGCGACGCTCTCTATTTTACAAGTTTTAATTGGGTTGGAATGAAGCCAAGAGAACCATGTAACGATACTACCTTGACCCCCCCCACCCAACCATCTCCACCCCCCTCCCTCCAGTGCCCCTCCCCCCCCAGGTCGGGACCTTAATGTAAAAAATACTTTAGTCTACCTTCTAGTTTCATATTTCTTGGAATGTTTTTATTTAATCGGTTCTCGTCTTTTTTCTCTCTCTCTCTCTCTCTTTTTTTTTTTTTTTTTTTTTTTTATTCGTTCACAAAGCTTTTGTTTGTAGGAACTTCGGATATTTAGATGACAGTTATGTTTCATGTTCCCCTTTTCCCTTCCCTTCGCCGATTCCCTGTAGCTTGTAGTTTAAACATTAATACAGTTTATTCCGGAAGGCCTTTACAGATCGATTGCCAAATGGCTCATTAGATTGTTGTAACATATTTTGCAGCGAATCCCAGGCCTAAAGGAATCAATAATTGGATATGCGTGTAATGACAACCAGTTAAAATGATCTAGCTTAGTAATTACTAGAATTAACCTAGTTTCACGTGCTTTGAAGTTGCAGACATATTGAAAGAAAAAAAAAATGATAATGATCTGATTAGAATTAAATTATTAATGAGTAAATGTATAAACACAAAACTGATTTCCGATGTGTATTTTGCTTTAGATATTCCACTTCTAATGACTGGAAATGAATACATACCAATTAGAACGTCATTTTATAAGTGCATAAAGCCTTCAAAATCCGTGTTAATGTGGCCGATATGTTTAGTCTGGGTAGCACGTTCGCAACCCCCCCCCCCCCCCCCCCCCGCCTACCGGCCTTCTGAGTCGTTCCCCTC
>NC_061842.1:10048793-10051293 GCF_019202785.1 Penaeus chinensis
TTTTTAAAATCTCACTATAATCGAATGTAAACCGAGATTTTTGTTGACCTGCTTTTTCATATCAGAATGTGAGATTTTGTCTGTGGATCTTTTCTGGATCTTTCAGACTGTTTAAAGAGTAAACGGGAGGAAGTGAGCGCAGGAAGTTTGTCGACTCGTGTGTCTTATTGGTTGATTTATCATTATTTTTACCGTCAGTTTCCGTTGTTTTTCTATTTGGATTTATAAATTACTTACTTACTATATATATATATATATATATATATATATATATATATAAAATATATATACAATATTATATATGTATATATATATAAAATATATATATATATAATATTATATCTGTGTATATATATATATAAAATATATATACAATATTATATATGTACACACACACACACACACACACACACACACACACACACACACACACACACACACACACACACACACACACACACACACACACACACACACACATAATTATATATTTGAATATATATATATATATATATATATATATATATATAATACATATATACACAAATATATATATAATACATATATACACAAATATATAATCATATATATAATATATCTATATCTATATATATATATATTATGATCATATATTTGTGTGAACACACACACACACACACACACACACACACACACACACACACACACACACACACACACACACACACACACACACACACACATACACACACAGACACACACACACACATATATATAATCATGTGTGTGTGTGTGTGTGTGTGTGTGTGTGTGTGTGTGTGTGTGTGTGTGTGTGTGTGTGTGTGTGTGTGTGTGTGTGTGTGAATGCGCGCGTGTGATAAGAATTTCTATCTCGCTTCTTGTGTGATATTTATACCTACGTATGTATTTACCATTGTCCGGTTGGGTAAGCACCAAGATTGACATAAATATGTTATTGTATTTGTATATAGAGTCCCAAAACTCACCTTCAAATCACTGCCTAAATATTTTAAAGTAAACCGTTTACATGTTTACAGAAGTATAAGAAGGAAAATAAAATAAACGTAAAAATGTCTAGACTCTCCGCCCGAAATGCCAGACGGCAGACAGACAGACAGACCGACACGCAGACACTTATCAAACCGTTCAACAGCAAAAACAGACACGGTTTCCATAATCCGCCACTTTCCTTCGAGAGACCACGAGAAAAATGTTTTTACAGCAGCACATAAAAAGGCGAAGAAACATGGCAGGAGTACAGAGAGTAAGGGACGTGTAGTAACTGCGCACTAGGCCGCCGGGCAGTCCTCAGTCGCAGGGTTGCCAGCCTCGTGGGGCCGGGATATCAACACTTCCTATTCAACGCTTCTTCACATGCGTTGCTCTGTCTTCGGGCTCTGGACTTGCGCTCTAATATTGGTGCGAATTTGGGCCTCGTATCCCCTAGTTTGCCGTTAGAATGGGTTTTTTTTTTATTATTAAGTGGTGACTTGAAGGTCAACATGGCAACATTTCTGACAGAAGCTGACTCCGCATTCGTGTGCTCAGCAACTCTGCACACGGGTACTGAACGGGCACTGACATAGCACGGCTCCCACCCCCTGCTGCGACCCCTCTCTCGCTCTCTCGCTCTCTCTCTCTCTCTCTCTCTCTCTCTCTCTCTCTCTCTCTCTCTCTCTCTCTCTCTCTCTCTCTCTCTCTCTCTCTCTCTCTCTCTCTCTCTCTCTCTCTCTGTCTGCTACTCTCTCTCTCTCTCTCTCTCTCTCTCTCTCTCTCTCTCTCTCTCTCTCTCTCTCTCTCTCTCTCTCTCTCTCTCTCTCTCTCTCTCTCTCTCTCTCTCTCTCTCTCTCTCTCTCTCTCTCTCTCTCTCTCTCTCTCTCTCTCTCTCTCTCTCTCTCTCTCTCTCTCTCTCTCTCTCTCTCTCTCTCTCTCTCTCTCTCTCTCTCTCTCTCTCTCTCTCTCTCTCTCTCTCTCTCTCTCTCTCTCTCTCTCTCTCTCTCTCTCTCTCTCTCTCTCTCTCTCTCTCTCTCTCTCTCTCTCTCTCTCTCTCTCTCTCTCTCTCTCTCTCTCTCTCTCTCTCTGTCGTGTGTGTCTGTCTGTCTGTCTTTCCTTCTCTCTCTCTCTCTCTCTCTCTCTCTCTCTCTCTCTCTCTCTCTCTCTCTCTCTCTCTCTCTCTCTCTCTCTCTCTCTCTCTCGCTCTGTGTGTGTGTGTGTGTGTGTGTGTGTGTGTGTGTGTGTGTGTGTGTGTGTGTGTGTGTGTGTGTGTGTGTGTGTGTGTGTGTGTGTGTGTGTGTGTGTGTGCTGTGTGGTGCAGCGGTAGCGATCTCGTCTAGCAATCTTGCTGACCTGCGTTCGAATCCCTCGCCGCCAGTGGTTGGTAACCCCGGCTACTCCTTGCATACAGGGGATAACTTAGAAGCAAAATAAACAGACAGTATGTCACACCAATAATATCCACTGTAACAAATGGAATGAATCTAAACCTCTCTCTCTCTCTCTC
>NC_061842.1:10058793-10063793 GCF_019202785.1 Penaeus chinensis
GTGGTTATATGCCTCGGGTTATGTGCAAAGTATATATGGGATGACCTCGCTAATGACTTACACGCGCTGCTGTAAAGAGAGAGTGCGGATGATGCCAGAACAGCTTGTGCATACGTACGTGCATTCTTACATATAGAGAGAGAGGGAGGTAAGAGATAGGGGGAGGAAGGGTAAGAGGAAGACAGGGAGGGAGAGGAAGAGAGAAGAGACAGAGAGAGAAAGAGAAAGAGAAAGAAAAGAAAATATAAAAAAGGGAAAGGAAAAAAAGAAACCAGAATGGTGGCGTCATTTCCCCTTACATATAAAAACGAAAATTTAAGAATCTGTCTCCTTAACAGCAAAGTTTCTCGCAGTGATCTCCTTCGCGAAGACTCGAGAATGATTTTTTTTTTTCCCCTCTGATATCTATGCGACTTCGAGTATTGTTGACGAGTAATTTTTAGCGTCTCGGGCTCCGGGTCACGACGTGGAATAAATAGCGAGGCATGATCTTGGCCCGAAATGAACGGCAGAGATAATTCCATTTCGTCGGGGGGGGGGGGGGGGGACGTTAGAGAAGGGGAGGAAAGGAGGCTCGATTTCTTTTGTTTTGTGGGGGGGGGTGGGTTAGGGGAGAGGGAGAGGAGGTAGAGGCTCGATTTTTGGGGGGTTTGGGGGAGAAATGGAAGGAGAGGGAGAGGGGATGGGGGGGAAGGAGGGATGGAAGGAAGAAAAGGAGAGGTAAGGGGAAGGAGGGAGAAGGGAAGGGGGAAACGAATTAATGAAGGAGGATATAAGGGTACGAGGGAAGGGGGGGAGGTGAAGCGAAGGTAGGAGTAGGAAGAGGGAGATGAGGAGGAGGAGGAAGAAGAGGGTAGAAAAAAGAAGATACATAACAAATCTGAGAGGAAAACGTAATAACAAAAATAATAAACAAAAGAGACAGAAAAGAGGAACAAGAAATGGAGAGAACCAAGATAAAGAAGAAAAAAATATATATGAATAAAATGCGAGGGATAACCGCAAAGCGAGTCTGAAGAGGAATCCCGAGTCGGAAAAATTTTAACTCGGACATATGGTACAAAATACAAACCTTGCGAGAGAGAGAGAGAGAGAGAGAGAGAGAGAGAGAGAGAGAGAGAGAGAGAGAGAGAGAGAGAGAGAGAGAGAGAGAGAGAGAGAGAGAGAGAGAGAGAAAGAAAAGAACAGAGAGAGAGAGAGAGAGAGAGAGAGAGAGAGAGAGAGAGAGAGAGAGAGAGAGAGAGAGAGAGAGAGAGAGAGAGAGAGAGAGAGAGAGACAAAGAAAAGAACATTATTTATGGGTCTGTTGATAGTCTGACAAAGAAATACTGCCAAGGTGTATTGAGCAATATTGATATCATGTTTCCCTCTAATTACACCTTGGACACGTACGGCCAGCTGGTGCCTGTACTTTCATAACGGAAATCAACAGCCTTCGTAATGATTTTCCTTTTTGGCGGCGACGGAAGGCATATATTTAGCCGGAACTCGGTGTCGCTAAGACAATTAAATGCTTCGATTCGGGAGTGAAACCTAAATACCGCGCCCGAGCCTTGATTTTTCTTTTCTTTTCTTTTTTTCTTGTTTTTTTCATGATTTGATTTTCTTTCTCTCTTTCCATCTTTCTTTCTCTTTCTTTCTTTCTATCTTTCTTTCTTTCTTTCTAGCTTTCTTTCTTTCTATCTTTCTTTCTCTTTCTTTCTTTCTTTCTTTCTTCCTTTCTTTCTTTCTTTCTATCTTTCTTTCTCTTTCTTTCTCTTTATCTTTCCTTCACTTTTTTCTATCTACCCTTTTTCTTACATGTGCATATGTTTGTGTGCAATTATCTGGATGTGTGTGCGTGTGCATGTGCATGTCCATGTTCATGTGTATGTGTGTGTATGTGTGTGTATGTGTGTGTGTGTGTGTGTGTGTGTGTGTGTGTGTGTGTGTGTGTGTGTGTGTGTGTGTGTGTGTGTGTGTGTGTGTGTGCTTCCAAAAAGCTTCGAAAACTGGTATTACTGACGAATATTATGTCTTTTGACGCGCCAAAAACTCACTCACTCATCATTTCCTTCCTCCTTCCCTCCTTCCATCTCTTTCTCTCTCTCTCTTCTCTCACGTCCTCCCTCCCCCTCCACCTCACACCCTTCCTCCCTCCCTCTTCACTCCCTTCCTCCTTCCCTCTGCCCTCACGCCTTCCCTCCCTCCCTCGCTCACTCGCTCACTCTCACTCGCTCACTCTCTCACTCGTCCGGACATCTAACAGAGACCATATTACTCGACACAGACAGGCATATTTTGCGGTCTGGATTTGTATTCTATTAGATGTTCTGAGAAAGATTGTCGGTCATAAGTGGCGTTGGTTTCGTAGAATTCCTTGGCAGATGGGAAGTTTTCTTTCAATTTTTCCTTGTTTATTCTTGTTTATTCTTTCCTTCTAACTTTCTTTTAGTATTTATTTTATTTTATTTTTTTTTTTCTTCATTCTTTCTTTTCTACATGCATTTCTTTATTTATGTTTGATTTACTGATCAGTAGTGTTTTAATTGCAATCTCTCTCTCTCTCTCTCTCTCTCTCTCTCTCTCTCTCTCTCTCTCTCTCTCTCTCTCTCTCTCTCTCTCTCTCTCTCTCTCTCTCTCTCTCCCTTTCCTTCTCATTTTCCTTTTCCTTTTCCTTCTTCTCCCTCTACCTCTCCCTCTCATTTTCTCTGTCTAAGACCGAGGACCTTAAAAAAGGTGAAAGACCATAGATATGGCCATTCTACACTACCTTCAGACTACACATGAACTCCCAAGTTTAATTAGCAAGAACTTGTTATCTTAAGAAATGGAATCTGTTTTTCCCTTGCGCCTTCGAGACGTCTCGCGCAAGTAGCACTCGGCATCGAAGGACTTTCTGGATACGTGATAGACAGGCAGACGAAGTGTTTATGCTAATTCCTATCCGTGTTGTAACGTCCCCCAAACGCCCTGGATATTATGTAAAGCTACGTGGAGGATGATCCCAAACCCAGGAGCTTGGGTAAATTGTAAATGAAATCCAATTTAAAAAGTTTGTGAGTTTTAAATTTGCAAGCTGCCACGATTAGAGTAACTTAGGTAATGAACTTATTTACTCGGGGCGCGATCACGGCGAGAGGGGCGAAGGAGGCAAAGGCCCGTTTTTATTGTGCCTATTTTTGTAAGTTTTGTGAGCTTAATGTTGTCCTTTTGGGGGGCCTGAACTGCCTTCCGGAAGGCTTAAGGGGCGGGGAGTGCCTCTCTCTCTCTCTCTCTCTCTCTCTCTCTCTCTCTCTCTCTCTCTCTCTCTCTCTCTCTCTCTCTCTCTCTCTCTCTCTCTCTCTCTCTCTCTCTCTCTCTCTCTCCCCCTTTCACTCTCTGTCTCTTGATCTTTCCCTCTCTCTCTCTTTATCTATCTCTTCTCTCTCTCTTTATCTCTCTCTTCTCTCTCTCTTCTCTCTCTCTCTCTCTCTCTCTCTCTCTCTCTCTCTCTCTCTCTCTCTCTCTCTCTCTCTCTCTCTCTCTCTCTCTCTCTCTCTCTCTCTCTCTCTCTTCTCTCTCTCTCTCTCACTCTCTCTATCTATCTATCTATCTATATCTATCTATCTATCTATCTTTCCTCCCTCCCTTTTACACGTCCCTCCCCCACGACTCCATTCCCCGTGCTCATACGAACGGCGCTGCGATGCTGCTAAGTATTCCAGAAGATTCCCTGCGACCTCTGCAGCACCCTCCACACGAGGCTCTGCGCTCCGCCAACTTCGTTATTACTCCTCTCTCTCGTCAGGTCTTTGGGCCGTTTTCGTTGTCCAGTGATTTTGGTTTTCTTATGAGAGTTGTTCGCTATGCATTACGCATTTTTTTCCCCACATACTGTTTTTTTTTTTTTTGTTTTTTTTTTTTTGTCTGATGTCTTCGTCCGTGTCTTTCAGCTTAGTTCTGCATTCGTCACCCGTTTTCTTTAGGTGCGTCTATCTCTTCGTGAGTTTATTCTTGTCTGGTGATGTATTTTGATTGGAATGCCCGGATCTGGCTTTGGATGTGTAATGCGTGTATTTTTTTTTTTTGTTTTGTTTCCCTGTCTGTTTGCCTCTCTCTCTCTCTCTCTCTCTCTCTCTCTCTCTCTCTCTCTCTCTCTCTCTCTCTCTCTCTCTCTCTCTCTCTCTCTCTCTCTCTCTTTCTGTGTGTGTGTGTGTGTGTGTGTGTGTGTGTGTGTGTGTGTGTGTGTGTGTGTGTGTGTGTGTGTGTGTGTGTGTGTCCCCGTCCTTCATTTTCAAGAACATGGACCCAAGCTGTTAGGTATTCAGTTTAGAGCATTTTCTAATTTTCTTGATTTTTTTTTTCTTTCTTCCTTTACCTAAGACTGACGGTTCGAGGATTAATTAAGGTTGGAATAATGAAGGCATATAATGAGATCCATTATTCATGAATTATAATGAGTTAGTGAATGCCGAGTCTTATGTGTCGCGCCTCCATCCGGGCGAGGCGCGAGTAATTAGCTACCAGATACTTTATCAATTGGATCCAACGCTTTTCGCGAGCCGGCGGTCCTGCGGCGAACCACGGCCCGCGCCCGCTGCGGCGGCGGCTTGGTCTGCGGGCCGCCCTGCGCCGCCCGCGAGGGCACGAGGAATGTGCGTGGGTGCACAGACATGCATAGACATACAGACAACCCCCCCACCCCACACACACACACAGACACATACACACACTCACACATACACACACACACACACACACACAACACACACACACACACACACACACACACACACACACACACACACACACACACACACACACACACAACATATATATATATATATATATATATATATATATTTATATATATATACATATATACATATGTATACACGCGCGCGTGCACACACACACACACACATATATAGTGTATTTGTATGTATGTATGTATGTATGTATATATGCGCACAAACAAGCATACATTCACACACAAAAAATCACGCACACGCACACACACACGCATTTACAAGGCCCCC
>NC_061842.1:10071293-10075815 GCF_019202785.1 Penaeus chinensis
CCTCCGGCGGTGTACATGCAGCAGCACGTGTCTTCTCTCGTCTAATAAATGCACCTTGGGAATCTGCCTGTCACGTTCTATTACCCATAAGTTCACGTTACGTCAGGATGAGTGAGCTAATATTTTATCTAAAGATGCATGTCAAGGACTGCGTGACGTCAGCCTTAGATTAAGACTCGGCGCATATACTCGCGCTTTCCCTTCCTACATTGCGATATACAAAAGTCAGTCTTGCAGTGTTTGCAGGAGAAAAGAAAAGAAAGACGCACAAGGACTGCTGAATGGCAGGGGGGGGGGGGGAGGGGGAGAGCTAAACAAAGGGAGATCGGAGACGGAACAAGGGAGCAGAAGCCGCACAGGTGAGTCTGATTGGCGCCGATACCTGGCAGTGGCGCCGGCTCAGGGACAGCCTCGAATCCTACAAAAGCTGCTTTTCAATTATTGGGGAAGCCAACTAGGAATAGGGGAATAGGAGGAGGAGGAGGAGGAGACGTACGAGGCGTGAAATTAAATGATGGAAGTTGGGAGGCGAGGAAGTGGACGAAGAAGTCGCCCCAGAAAGCGATGAAGAATGATCAAAAATACAAACTCCACGATTTAATTTCACACTCGATAATAACGCAACACATGTCGAGGAACTTTCTTGCTTTTAAAATTCCTGTGTGTGCGGTCGAATAAAGATATCAAACGTATAAAGTGAAGTAGATTAATAAATACGAAAAGAAAAAAACACTCAACTTCACTCTTCATCATAAGAACCAATTGAACCTATTCCAGCGAGGAAGATCACGCTCGCACTTAATGGCTTATAAAAACGAGCTTAATGGGGAGCAAGGTGGGCTGAAGGAGTGTTGGAGAAGCAGGAAGTGCTTTTGCGTCAAGAGAGGAAAGAGAAGGCTTCGTCGAGTGAAGTGGAGTCATTTTTGTGGTGACGGTGTGGCGTTGAGACGCAGTCAGGCGTAGCCCGCAATAGTGTGGCGATCATTATTTGTACGAGACTTTAACATGGATACAGTAGAGCATTTTGTGTACTTTTGCACGGGGGGAGAAACAGCAGGCAGAGGAAGAGGATAGTAGGCAGAGGAAGGAGTGAGAGGAGAAATATGCAGAGAAGTCTAGGGAAGAATGTAAGAAGGAGAGTAGAAAGAGAAGAAGAAAAGAGAGAAGGAGAGAGGTCAACGCAGGTAGGGAGGGCATTCAAGTTAAAAAGGGTGGCTGAAAGATTATAAAGTTATTCGAAGGTTCCCTCCACGTCACACACGACACTAAGTACTGCCATCTCTTCTTGTAAAACTCCAGTTCCGCTGTTGAATTATTAATGACCTAGGCATAATGATCTCAAAGTGGTCATCACGCAGAGAATCGTAAACATCCTTTGCAAAAAATATTTCTGAAAGGCCGTCAAACACCTTAACATGTAAAGCAGCTCTGAGACGCATTTGAACTCACGCAAGAAGCCGCCGTCCCTTGTTTCTTCTGAAGGAGAATGGGTGGCAGCTATTCAGAGACGGGCTGTACGTGGCCGGGATACTTCGCGGCGGCCGGGGCACCAGGGGAGGGAAGGGGCTCCGGGAATAGGCCGAGGTAGGGATGATAGGGACAGCTATGAAGACTTGGAAGCTACGTATAAATAAATATATATATACTTGCCGTTCGCCAGGTGCACTTAAGCGTCTTCTTGCAACATTATCGTCTCTCTTTTTTCACTCTTCCCTTCGAACACATATACATTCTCTTTTATTCTTGTTCTTTTATCGGGTTTGTACGAACATAAAACGGCAAGAAAGGTTCAGATAATAATGCTAAGTTATGAATAATTAGACAGTTCATGTACAGAAGGTGACAGTCAGTAATGAATAATGAATAATTAAGCCTTTGTTATTCTTTTCTGTGCTGCTTGTTCGGAAAAAGTGACACTTGGACGTAAAATTGTGTTATCAAAGTTGAGATTATTTCATTATTACCAGAGAGTTATTATGAACAAGTTACTCGGGAGTTCGTGACGACACAGGCACCACTTCATTACTCCGACGTATTCGAACTGATACAATACATTCGCACATTATGTCTGTCCGAACTTCGAAAACATTATCTAAACATGCCCGAACTTAAACTTCTGTAACGCACCACCTCATTAGTTCTGAAACAGAAGTCATCGTGTGGAAACATTTTTTTCTGATACTGAGAGTTGTTTCGAGAGTAGTCCCCCCTCCCTCCCTCCCTCCCTGTCCTTCCTCTCCTCTCCCATCTCCTCTCTTCTTCTCGCCTTCTCTCTCTCTCTCTCTCTCTCTCTCTCTCTCTCTCTCTCTCTCTCTCTCTCTCTCTCTCTCTCTCTCTCTCTCTCTATCTATCTATCTATCTATCTATCTATCTCCCTCTTTCTCCTCCTTCCACCCCTCCCTCCCCCTCCCCTTCCTTCCTCCCTTCGTCAGTTCCTTCTATCCCTCCCTCAGTCGCGGGAGTTGGGAATTAGGGAATGGAAGGTGAGAATTGGAATGCAACTGACGAGGCAACTCGGAGCCACAAACTAGAGAAGTTGGAATGGGAATCCAGTTTCAGGAAGCCCTTTGAGCTATGCGCGGTTGGAATTTTAGAAGGGGTGAAGTTTTGATGTGAAGTGTGGCTACCGAAGGGCGTGAGGAGCTGGCCGAGGATGTGACAGTGGAGGGGGGCAGGAAGGAGAGGGGGAAGGGAAAAGGGAAGGGGAGGGGGAAGAGAAAAGGGAAGGGGAGGAGGAAGGGGAGGGGGAAGGGAAAAGGGAAGGGGAAGGGGAGGGGGAGGGGGAGGGGGAGGGGAGGGGGAAGGGGAAGGGGAAGGGGAAGGGGAAGGGGAAGGGGAAGAGGAAGGGGAAGGGGAAGGGGAAGGGGAGAGGAGGAGGAGGAGGAGGAGGAGGAGGAGGAGGAGGAGGAGGAGGAGGAGGAGGAGGAGGAGGAGGAGGAGGAGGAGGAGGAGGAGGAGGAGGAGGAGACGGAGGAGGAGGAGACGGAGGAGGAGGAGACGGAGGAGGAGGAGACGGAGGAGGAGGAGGAGGAGGAGGAGGAGGAGGAGGAGGAGGAGGAGGAGGAGGAGGAGGAGACGGAGGAGGAGGAGACGGAGGACAAAGAGGAGGAGGAGGACAAAGATGAGGAGGAGGACAAAGAGGAGGAGGAGGAGGAGGAGAAAGAGGAGGAGGAGGAGAAAGAGGAGGAGGAGGAGAAAGAGGAGGAGGAGGAGGAGGAGGAGGAGGAGGAGGAGGAGGAGGAGGAGGAGGAGGAGGAGGAGGAGAAAGAGGAGGAGGAGGAGGAGGAGGAGGAGGAGGAGGAGGAGGAGGAGGAGGAGGAGGAGGAGGAGGAGAAGGAGAAGGAGAAGGAGGAGGAGGAGACGGAGGAGGAGGAGGAGGAGGAGGAGGAGGAGGAGGAGGAGGAGGAGGAGGAGGAGGAGGAGGAGGAGGAGAAGGAGAAGGAGGAGACGGAGGACCAAAGAGGAGGAGGAGGAGGAGGAGGAGGAGGAGGAGGAGGAGGAGGAGGAGGGGAGGGGGGGGAGGGAGGAGGAGGAGGGGAGGAGGAAAAAAGGGGAGGAGGAGGAGGAGGAGGGGAGGAGGAGGGGAGGAGGAGGGGAGGAGGGGAAAGGGGGAGGAGGGGGGGAGAAGGAGGAAGGGGGAGGAAACAAAGAAAAGGGGAGGGGGAGGAGGGAAAGGGGGAGGAGCTACAAACAGCTGTTAGGAAAATTAACATGTTAGGTGTAACCGTGAAGCGACGCGGGAGCTCCCTTTAAGGGTGGGTGATAAAATTGTTATTTACTGCAGGCATACCTAAATGCGACTCTAAAAAGAGAGGAAAAGGGGAAATCTTTGAAGGCCCCCCCCCACACCACACAAATCTCTCTCTCTCTTTTTTCTTTTTTCTCTCTCTCTCTCTCTCTTTTTCTCTTCTCTCCTTTTCTCTCTCTCTCTCCCCTCTCTATTCTTCTCTCTCTTTCTCCATTGTTTCTCCCTACTTCATTCTTTCCTCTCTCCTTCTTCCCGCTCTTCCTCCCTCCTTCCTTCTCTGACCCCTACCCTCCTTCCCTCCCGTTCCCTCCCTTTCCCTCTCTCTCTAATGATAAACAGGCAGCACAGTTATACATCATTATGGCTTTGCTCTCCCTGTAGCCTTAGGGCCATAACACCCGTTTTGACAAAGGCGGTGTCGAGCGCGGGCGGCGGGCGGCGCTGACGGGCGGCCTAGGCCGACGGAGACCTACGACCTCGTCCGCCGCTCTGTCAGCCTCTATCTAGGCCCTCATTGATAACTCGCGACCTCGTTTGTTTTTTTGCACCTTTTTTTTTCCCTTTTTTTTGGGGTTTTTTTGCTTTTTTTTCTTTACTGTGTTCTGATTTTATTTTTCTTTAGTTTTCTTCTTCGACTTCTTCTTCCTTTTTCTTCTTTTTCTTCTTCTTTCATTTCCCCCCTTTTCCTACCCCCCTCCTCCTTTTACCCCTCCCATCCTCCTTTTTCTTTTATCCTCATCCTCCTCCCTTTTCTTTATTCTCCCCCTCTTTTTC
>NC_061842.1:10075915-10078415 GCF_019202785.1 Penaeus chinensis
TCACTATGTCTCACCATTTTTTTCTATTTTATCACTTTTTTTTGTTTTTTTGTTTTATCCGATTCTCAAATTTTATATCCTCTTTCTTTCTTTATTTCATCTATTATTTTACCTCTTTCCCCTCCTTTCCCCTCCTTCTCCTCTTCCTAAGTCTCCTCCCTCTTCTTCTCCCTCATCCTCGTCCACATCCTCATCCTTCTTCTTCTCCTTCTCCTCTTCCTCTTCTTTTTCTTCACCCTCTTCCTCTTCTTCGTCTTCCTTCTCTTCTTATTCCTCTTCCCCCTTTTCATCTTCCTCCTCTTCCTCCTCCTCCTCCTCCCCTCCTCTATCCTCCTCCTCTCCATCCTCCCATCTCCACCTCCCCCTCTTCCAACTCCTCCACACTTATATCACCTCCCCCCCCCTATCCCTCCGACTCTCCTACTTCCCCTCTTTCTTCCCGCCCCCTCACTCCGCTTCCTCCCCCCCTCCCCCTCACTCCGCTCCCCCCCCTCCCCTCCCCCTCAACGACGCGAGGAGCGAGGGGAGCCAGACAGGACCTACGCAGCCACTGGCAGACGTGACCTGTCGTGTTTTCCCAGATCTTGAGGAAATCCGTACAAGGTCAGTATCTCTACCTTGCTACGCAGTTACTGGTATATATAGAATAGAATGAAGGAAGAGGAGGTGGAAGAGGGGGAAGGAGGAGGAGGAGGAGGAGGAGGAGGAGGAGGAGGAGGAGGAGGAGGAGGAGGAGGAGGAGGAGGAGGAGGAGGAGGAGGAGGGTGGAGGAGGAGGGTGGAGGAGGAGGAGGAGGTTGGAGGAGGAGGAGGAGGAGGAGGAGGAGGAGGAGGAGGAGGAGGAGGAGGAGGAGGAGGAGGAAGAGGAAGAGGAAGAGGAAGAGGAAGAGGAAGAGGAAGAGGAAGAAGAGAAGAAGAAGAAGAAGAAGAAGAAGAAGAAGAAGAAGAAGAAGAAGAAGAAGAAGAAGAAGAAGAAGAAGAAGAAGAAGAAAGAGGAGGGAGGTAGAAGAAGTGGAAGGAGGAAGAAGAAGAAGGAAAAAAAAATGAGGCAGATAAGAAAAGGAAGGGAGGGAAGAGGAAAGGGAAAAAGAGGAGGAAGAGCTTGGATAAATATAAGGCAGTGATGATAATAATGATAATGATGATAATAAGCTTGAGGTCGAGGAATTAATTGTCATGACTGGGAAGGGCAAAAAAAGGGAAGAAGAGAAGATAATAAAAGAGAATAGAGAACAAATAAAAAAGAATAGATAACCGATTTATATTTTCCCCGCCAGCATACGCAGAGTAGAGAGGGCAAGTTTAACACCAATGAAATACACGAGAAAGATAAATGAAGAGAGAGAAAAAAAAGGGCCGAGGGCGACGAAGAATACACGAGAAAAAGAGAGAAAGAGAGAGAAAAAAGGAGCTGAGGGCGACGAAGAATACACGAGAAAGAGAGAGAAAGAGAGAGAAAAGAGGAGCCGAGGAGCCGAGGACGACGAAGGCAGAAATGAAGTGAACCCGCCTTTACCCGCCAAAGAAGATAGGCACAGAAGATTAGCCTTGGAATGTATGGAGAAAGGGACAAGCTAACGATGCTGTTGCGGCAAGATGGTTCGAGATGAATAATGATTTTTGAACAAGAGTTATGATGCTTCGGAGCAGACGCCGGGGTGGGGTGAGGGGTGGGGGGTGGGGGGAGATTCACCCAAAGGACTGGCAAGCACCGAAGGCGATGGGGGGGATGAGGGGGGAGAGGGGTAGAGGAAGGGGGCAAGGGTGGAGGGAAATTCCCCCAGAGGACGGCAAGCACAGAAGGCGATGAGGGGTGATGAGGGGGAGAGGATGGGGTGGGGGGGGGAGAGGGACGGTACTGTGTATCGAAGGTATGGCTGTGGGAGGCCTCTTCTCTGTGCTTCTCACCTTTCTTCTCTTTCTCTCTTCTCTTCTTTTCTCTCCCTTCTTCCCTATTTTCCCCGTAATCTGTCTCTAGATTAATTTAGTTCCTCTGCCTTTTCCCCCACGACGTATAGAAATCAAAGTGTCCTACTTACCTAAACACCTTGCGTCGTTCGCGGTTTGAATTGTCCCTTTTATAGTTCCTTTAAACTCTCCCTTCCAGCACTCGAAATCTTTTAATCTTTTTTAGCAATTACAGTGGTAGAGAGTTTTGGGTTACAAGGTACACTGAAAACACAAGCAATTACATCGCTCAGAGATATTTGACCCAATTCCTATCGCTCTCCTTCGCCTCCCCTTCTCTGCCCCTCGTTCTCTCTTTCTCGCTCTCTTCTCTTTCTCGCTCTCTTCTCTTCCTCGCTCTCTTCTCTTCGCTTCTTTTCTCTCAATCGTTTGTGTCTTACTTTGTTTTCTTTCTTTGCTCTCTTTTTTTTTATGTATGTGACTCTTTTTTCCAGGTTGTCATGGTTATGTTTCTTTGCCTTCTCTCTCTCTCTCTCTCTCTCTCTCTCTCTCTCTCTCTCTCTCTCTCTCTCTCTCTCTCTCTCTCTCTCTCT
>NC_061842.1:10085915-10098415 GCF_019202785.1 Penaeus chinensis
AGGGGAGAGGGGGAGAGGAGAAGAGGAGGAAAGAGGGAAGAGGAGGAGAGGGAGAGAGGAGGGTGAGGGAGGAGAGAGGGTGAGAGGAGGATGAGGGAGGAGAGAGGGTGAGAGGAGGATGAGGGAGGAGAGAGGGTGAGAAGAGGAGACGGGTGAGAGGAAGAGAGAGGGATGAGGGTGGAATAAGGGGAGAGGGAAATGAGGGAAGAGAGAAGGGAGAGGGGGAAGAGGGTGAAAGGGGGATGGGAGAGGAAAGAGGGGAAGAGGAGGAGACGGACGAGGGGATAAGAGGGTGAAAAGGAGGTGATGGAGGAGAGAGGGGAAGAAGAGGAGAGGGAAGAGGAAGAGCGGGAAGGGTGGTTCTCAGGGTTTCTGGCTTTCTTTTTGTTTCTTCTTTGTAGCCTTTCGTTCTTTTGGGTGTATATGTGTCTTTTTGACTCTCTCTCTCTCTCTCTCTCTCTCTCTCTCTCTCTCTCTCTCTCTCTCTCTCTCTCTCTCTCTCTCTCTCTCTCTCTCTCTCTCTCTCTCTCTCTTTCTCTCTCTCTCTCTCTTCTCTTTCCCTTTCTCTCTCTCCATCTGTCTATCTATCTATCTCACTTCCACACACTTTCCCCCTCATTTTGCCAAGGAAAAGCTAACGGATTAGAGAAAATCCTCATGACTAATTAGAAAATCCAAAATATGGCTTCGTGATGGAGGATTTATCGTGCGGCTGATGACGATTAAAAGCAAATCACCCCCACCCCCCCTTTAAAAAAAAAAAAAAGTTAAAGAAAGAGTCAGATCCTATCTTCAAATATAAAGGAAAGCGTCGACAAATTCGCGCGTGGCAAAGAGAGAATAAAATGCACGTAATAGCGAGGGAAACTTTGAGTGACGGATTGGTCATAATTGGTTTTAATCTGGTTAGCTTCATTTGCAGAAGCACCTGCTCATTACGGGGTAAATTTTGCTGATATTGATGCAGAATGAATATGTAATGTTTGTGAGCTTTTACCTATACTTTTATTAATATTATTCTTATTCTTATTCTTCTCATTGTAGTTGTTGTTGCTATTTTGAAGTTGTTATTATTATCTTTACTTTCACTTATTCTGATTTTACTGAGGTGAACATGATTACATATCCCTCCCACTGCCAGGTTTATCATGTCATAGACAGTGCATAACTCAAGGCGATTTCTCGGCTGCAGTTCCTCACGCCCAGTATCGGTTTGATTCGCCGACCGCAATCGCCGCCCGTTTTTCCTCCCGAGTGAAGACGTCGTAAACTTGGCAGATTTATACATTCCCTGAAAGCAGTTTATCACCAGATCTATACATTTTACAAACAATCCAACTTCATATGACCATATGTTACGACGCACGCTCGGCTGAAAGAAATCAATATGCCGTGAAAATTTATGAACACATCTCACACACGTTATTTTGTCTCTTGCAGGTAAGATTGCAACACATCTGTTGCAAAGAGGAGCAGCGGTCGCCCCTTTGCCAGGAGCGCCGTGCAAGGTGCATGGCTTCGTTGCCTGGGGCTTTGCAGGTATTCTCCAGACGCGTATGTTATCCATAGTATATTTACTTATATTTCAACGTAATGACGCGTAATAATACTTCTGATATTTATAGAAGAGATCAGTGATCCCGGAAAAAGTATATATATATATATTTTTTGGCTCATAGCAAAAAAGAAAGTAGGCTTTAGAGAGAGGTGGGTTATTGCATTCGGGTCTATTAGTCACTGCTTTGTTAAACTGATCCGCAGCCAGCGAGTCGCGAAGAAGATTGCAGGAGTTAATGAATGGGCAACTTATCTTCGTTGGTTTGCAAGGGTCAATTTGCGAGAACCGAATATGTTCTTTCCACTGTATTTTATGATTTATTAACAAAATTATATACTTAATGGTTTCCTGCCGGGGTTAAGAACTCCCTGCGAAACTGTCTGTCTGTCATCCAGCCTCGTGATGTATTTGGGTGTTGCCTTCTGCGTCTCGGAAAAGGTAATGAGATCGGAATGGATGGACAGGAAGGCGGCCGTACGTTCCCCGGCGTGAGAACGGGACGGGGGGGGGGGGGGGGGGGGCAGCGGCCTTGAAGGGTGGGATTTTTTCCCCCTTTTGTTTGCAGGATTTATTTCGGGAATGAGCCTGGGTTGAATTGGGAATGTGCGACTCGTTTACGAAGGCGAGGGCGGCGGTAGTTATTGAGAATTCATCATTTTAGATCGATAGACAGAGTATGTATTACTTATACACATACGCACTATATGTGTGTGTGCATGTATATATATATATATATATATATATATATATATATATATACACATATACATATATATGTGTGTATGTGTGTGTGTGTGTGTGTGTGTGTGTGTGTGTGTGTGTGTGTGTGTGTGTGTGTGTGTGTGTGTGTGTGTGTGTGTGTGTGTGTGTGTGTGTGTGAGGAGGACAGGAAGAAGACATTGAGAGAGGGGGGGAGGGGAGGCGGAAGAGGGGACATATTTCTGTGTCCCCAACTTCTTCCCACATGTATACAGTACTAACGCAACACTTATGCATTTCCGCTTGAGCATGTTTGGAAAGACTTCGCCACAAATCCTTTTTTTATTCTTTTTTCTGGGATTTGCAGCTGTAGTCAGACCGCCCATCCCCCAAAACATGGACATGAACACGCAAAGCACGTGTACACCACACGCACAAGCACACGCACACGCACACACACGCGCACATGAACGCACGCACACTAATCTCCCTTCTTCCTCCCCCTCTCCCCCTCTCTGCCTTCCCCTCTTCCAGCTTCCCTTCCCCCTCCCCCCTCCTTCCCTCCCCCCTCTCCCCCGCTGCAGTGCATCTGGTAGGCTCGGCACGCCTTTACAGTGCTGGAGTATGAGTCCTCCTTTGAGGATGAGTAGTGTAGGTGGAGGTGTTGTGAATGGAGGGTGATTACGTGGCGGGGGAGCTTCACCCTAGCCTCACCCTAGCCTCTCGCCCTCCTTCCTACGCCGCCTCCCGCCCTCGCGTCTGTCCCCGCCCTCTCCCTTTTCCCCGCTCCCTCCTTCCCTCTCCCCCTCCCCTCACTGCTAGCCTTTCTCCGTCCCTCTCTCCTTCTCTCGCTTTCTCTCTCCCTTTTTCCTTCTTCCTTGCTACTTTTTCTTTCCTCTCTCTCCCTTCTTATTATTACTATTACCCTTTCTTCCTCTCGTTCTCTCTGTCTCTCCCTCCCTCTCTCCCTCTCTATACTTCTCCCTTCTCTCCCTCTCTACCAGCACTACCCTAGCTTCCCTCTCAATCTCAGCCTCCCTCCGTCCCTCTCACCCCGTACCCCTCCTCCTCCCTTTCCTTCCCCGCCCTCCCCCCACGTCCCCTCCCTCCCTGCCTTATCCCCTTGCAGTGTGCTCATGTGTGAGTGTGTTACACCTTATAGCATTTCCCCTCAAAATCTCTTCCTAATTCCCCCCCCCCCCCCCCCCCCACCGTCCCCTTCCCTAGATAGGCCTATGCGTAGGAGCGTATTTTATTGCGTGTTATTTTGATTTGAATATTAAAATTGACCGAGCTGCAAGACGTCGACTTCCATGTACATATAGTTGACTTCTATGGCGGTCTCTCTATCTATCTGTCTTTCTATCTTTCTGTCAAGATGTATATATATATATATATATATATATATATATATATATGTATATATATATATGTATATGTATATATGTATATATATATATATATATGTTCATATGTGGGTATTTAGATTAATATATAGATATATAGATAGATAGATAGATAGATAGATATATAGATAGATAGATAGGTAGATAGATAGTTGGAGAGATATATAGATAGATATAGATGTGTGTGGAAATGTATTTATGTACATACATACATACATACATACATACATACATACATACATACATACATACATACATACATACATACATACATACATACATACATACATACTTACATACATACATACATACATACATACATACATACATACATACATACTTACATACATACATACATACATACATACATACATACATACATACATACATACATACATACATACATATATATACATATATACATACATACATACATACATACATACATTCATACATTCATACATGCACAAAGATACACATAGAAAGAGCGAGAGAGGAAAAAAGAGAGAATAAGAAACAGACAGAGAAAGAGAGAGAAAGAAACAAAGAGAGAAAGAGAGACGAAGAGGATGAGAGAGAGAGAGCGCGAGAGCGAGAGAGAGAGAGAGAGAGAGAGAGAGCGAGAGCGAGAGCGAGAGCGAGAGCGAGATCGTGTGAGAGAGAGAGAAAGAAAGAATAAATGGGAATAGAGAAACAGAGCGATAACGAGCGTTGAAAGAAAGGAAGGGAGGAAAGAGGCTGGGCGCGGGGACTGATTGGAGATAGAAAGAGCGACGGATGTCAATTTAAAAGCGTTGACAGCGATAATGAAAAGGGGTTCGGGGAGAATTAAAGGCGACGCGGGAGGGAATGTGATAGTGGACACAGGCACGGAAAGAGGGAGGAGGAGGACGAGAGGAAGAGGGAGGAGGAGGACGAGAGGAAGAGGGAAGGGGGAGGGGGAAGGAGGACGAGAGGAAGGGGGAAGGGGGGGGGGGGAAGGACGAGGGGAAAAGAGGGAAAAGGGGGGAGGGGAAGGAGGAGAGAAGAAGAGGGAAAGGGGGGGGAGGACGAGAGGAGGACGAGAGGGAGGGGGGGGGGAAGGAGGACGGGGGAAGAGGGAGGGGGGAGGGAGGGGAGGACGGAAAAAGAGGATAGGGGTGGGGGGGGGGAAAAGAAGAAAAAAGGGGAGAGGGGGGGAGGGAAGGGGGAAAGGGAGGAGAGGGAGAGGGGAGGACAGAAGAAGAGGGAGGAGGGGGGGGGAGGGGAAAAGGGAGGCGAGAAGGAAGGGAGGGGGGGTGGGGGAAGGAGGACGAAGGAAGGGGAAAGGGGAAAGAGACAGAGAAGAGAGAGAAAGAAACAAGAAGAGGAAGGGGAGAAGACGAAGGGGATGAGAGAGAGAAGAGCGCGAGAGCGAGAGAGAGGAGAAAGAGAGGTGGGAGAGGGGAGAGCGAGAGCGAGAGAGGAGCGAGAGGTCAAGAGGTGATAGGGGGTGGGGGAAAGGAGGACGAGAAGAAGAAGGAGAGAGGGAGGGACGAGGGAGGAGGAGGACGAGGACGAGAAGAAGAGGGAGAGAGGGAGGGGAAGGGAGAAGGAGGACGAGAGGAAGAGGAGGAGGACGAGAAGAAGAGGGAGAGAGGGAGGGGGAGGGAGAAGGAGGTCGAGAAGGAGAGGGAGAGGGGGTGGGGGAAGGAGGACGAGAGGAAGAGGAGGTAGACATCTGATTTGCGTGTTGGAAGAAATCCGCAAAACGCAATTGACAAAAAGGAGGGAGAGGGAGGGGGAGGGGGAGGGGGGGAGGGGGAGGGGGAGGGGGAGAGGGAGAGGGAGAGGGAGGGGGAGGAAGAGGGAGAGGGAGAGGGAGGGGGAGGAAGAGGGAGAGGGAGGGGGAGAGGGAGAGGGAGGGGGAGAGGGAGATGGAAAGGGAGGGAGAGAGAGAGAGAGAGGGAGAGAGAGAGAGAGAGAGAGAGAGAGAGAGAGAGAGAGAGAGAGAGAGAGAGAGAGAGAGAGAGAGAGAGAGAGAGAGAGAGAGAGAGAGAGAGAGAGAGAGAGAGAGAGAGAGAGAGAGAGGGTGGAGAGAGAGAGAGGGAAACAGAGACAGAGAGATGAGATTCATATTAATTCTCTCTCTCATTTTTTCTTGTATCCTCAGTTATTTTCTTCCTTCGCCATCTACCTTTATGCACATTTATCTAACATGTCTGCCGAAACCTATCTATTATGTTCTTTCAATCATCATAAACCCGTAGTAAGTACCATATGCATCAAATCTATCGGTTTCCAATCACTTTCTGAACGGGACAAGGGGGGGGGGGGCGAGTCAGGATTGTGGCTGAGGTGGAGGGGGGCGAGCCGGGATTGGAGGGTGGGGGAGGGGGAAGGGGGGGATGGATTGGGGGACGGGGGAGAGGGGATAGAGGAGAGAGGGAGAGAGGGGGGTGTGGAAGGTTAGTGGAGGGGTGGGGGTGAGGACCGGTCGAAACCTGCATGACTCTTAGTACTCAGTGCTAACTCCGGTCTGATATTGATCTCTGGTAATCCGTTTTTTTTTTTTTTTTTTTCTTTTCTTTTTTAATCTATTTTCTTTGTTTTTTTAAAGGCTCTCTTGGTCTTCTCTTTTTCTTTTTTTTGTTTTTCCTTGATGTGTCTATATTTATTGGTGTGGATTTTCTAGATACATATCTCTCTCTTATTCCTATCTTCTTTCCATCCCTTTTTTCTCCTTCTCCTCCTCCACTTCCACCTCCACCTCTTCCACCTCCTCCCTCTCCTCCTCCCCCACCTCTTTCACCACCTCCTCTTCTTATTACCATTATTATTATTATTATTATTATTATTATTATTATTATTATCATTATTATTATCATTGTTATTATTATTATTATTATTATTATCATTATTATTATTATTATTATTATTATTATTATTATTATTATTATTATTATTATTATCATTGTTATTATTATTTTTATTATTATTATTATTATTATTATTATTATTATTATTCCTTCTACCTCCTCCTCCTCCTCCTCTTCCACCCCCCCCCTCACCTTTCTCTCCGCCCCATTCGTCTCGGCAAACAGCACGGCAAAGCGGTCGGCGTGTGAACCAAAAATGTTGAAGTTCGTTTTATGGACGGTAGACTGTGAAAGTGAGAGAAAGAGTTATGGCTCTTGAAGGGAGGTCAGTCGAGGCATTGTCCCCCCAGCGCTCAGGTCATCCCAGGTCATTCAGACCTTGGAAGAGGGAGGAGTATAATTTGAAAGAGGGATTAACCGTCCTCTGCTCTTTGCTTGTTCGCTTGTTTAGCGGCCGACCTTTATTCCGTTCATCCATTACGATCAAAAACCATCGCCATTCCCTAATTATTCTCACTTCCTCTTTAAACTTAATCCCCTTATTTTGAACCGACGCAAAATCCTAAGAAGATAGCAAAACAGAAGAGGAAAGAGAAGAAAAACAGAAGAACTTCAAAGACGAAACCTGGCTAGCAACCCTTGAGTGTTCAGAGTCACGTTACTCTGTGAACTCCGAAGCGCGTCTGTCTGTAGCATCAGTGCCCTCGCTCAGACACTCGCTCAGACAGACACACACACACGCACGCACGCACGTTGAGTGTTTTTCTTATAATTAGATTTTTTTTTTTTTTGGTGGGGGGGGGGGGGGTAAACGTAATAGTTGAAAGACTGATGCTCTTTTTTATTTTTATTTTTTGGTTTGTGGAAAGGCTTGTTGTTGTTTTCTGTTATAGGTATTTTTCGTCGTGTCTTTTTCTTATTATTATTATTATTATTATTATTATTATTATCATTATTGTTATTTGTATTATTATTGTATTATTATTATTGTATTAGTATTATTGTATTATTATTATTATTATTATTATTATTATTATTATTATTATTATTATTATTATTATTATTATTATTTGTATTATTATTATTATTATTTGTATTATTATTATTATTATTTGTATTATTATTATTATTATTTGTATTATTATTATTATTATTATTATTATTATTATTATTATTATTATTATTTGTATTATTATTATTATTATTTGTATTATTATTATTATTATTTGTATTATTATTATTATTATTATTTGTATTATTATTATTATTATTATTATTTGTATTATTATTGTATTATTATCATATTATTATTATTATTATTATGGTTGTTGTTTTGTTGTTGTTGTTGTTGTTGTTATTGTTGTTGCTGTTGTTGTTTTTATTATCAGCGTCAGCATCAATATTATTATTATTGTAATATAATTATTTATATTACTGTATTATTATTATGATGATGATGATGATGATTATGATTATTATTTGTACTAGTTAGTTTTATTATTGTTATTGTTACTATTACTACTACTACTACCACTGCTACTGCTATTACTGCTACTACTTCTACCACTACTGCTACTACTACTACTACTAAAATGCTGGCGCTGCTGCTGCCGCTACTACTATTGGTACTACTACTAGTTACTGGTACTACTGTGGCTGCTGCTGCTCCTAGTAATAGTAGTAGTAGTAGTAGTAGTAGTAGTAGTAGTAGTTGTAGTAGAAGTAGTAGTAGAAGTAGTAGTAGTAGTAGTAGTAGTAGTAGTAGTAGTAGTAGTAGTAATGATAATAACAAGAATAACTGCAGTAATGGTAAGGATAATAATATGATAATGATGATCACTAAATAGTATCACCGCCAACAGCACCAATCAAAATGCAAATATTACAGATCCTTTTCTAACCCTAAAGTCACGTTACAGGATCGATGTCATGCACACTTTTCTCTCTTTCCTCTTTTTTTTTTACTTTGATATTTTTTTAAGCACTCATAGAAAGGTGTGAAGTTGCGAGGCCATTCATGACAGCTCACCCTCCTGTCACCTGTCAATACTTGAAGATGACTAGAACAGCGTAGAGAACATTAGACTAAAATATGTTATCGATGTATTGGTGACACCTGGGGATTTGGGTTGTGGTTATTGCCTTATTACTGCTGCGTCTGGCATGGGCGCCGCTGCCTTGTGCCGGGGGTGGGTGGGGGGGGGGGGGGGGGGAGGTGAGGGCTGTGCACTTTCGGGTTCTAGGGGTTTTTCTTTGTTGTTGTTTGTTTGTTTGCTTTTTGGGGTATTTATGTGTGTTTTTACTTTAATTATTTTTTTGTGTTTTTGTCCTTTTTTTTAGTTAGGTTTTTTGTGTTTTTCCTTTATTTTTGTTTTGTTTTGTTTTTTTATCCTTTATTTATTTAGCTTTTTTTGCGTTTTTTCTTACCTTATTTGTTGTTTTTTTTCTTTATTTATTTATTTTTTGCGCTTTTTCTTTATTCATTTATTTTTGTGTTTTCCTTTATTTATATATTTTTTTATTTATTTATTTATGTGTTTTATTTTTTTTATTTTTTTTGTGTGTGTTTTTCCTTTTTTGTATTTATTTTTGTATTTTTTCTTTCTTTATTTTTTCCTTTTTTTCCATTTTTTATTTATTTTTTGCGTTTTTTCTTTCTTTTTCTTTTTTTTGTTTGTTTGTTTGGTTCTTGACTTTTTATGTTTTCTTTAATTTTTTGTTTAGTTCTTGACTTTTTTCTTTTTTTTTTTTCTTTTTTTTTGGGGGGGGTTTATTTCTTAGTTTTACGTTCTTATATTATTTTTTGGTTTATTTCTTTTATTTTTCGGTTTATTTCTTTATATTATATTTTTTGTCTCTCTACATAATTTTTGGTTTATATTTTTACTATGATTTTTGTTTCGTTACTTTTTAGTTTTGGTTCTTTCTTGGCTTTTTATTTCTGTTTATTTTTTATCTATTTAAATTCATGTTTATTCGTGTGTTCACTTTATTTCATTTGATCTATTATTTTATTATTTGTTTATTCTGTTTTTGGATTTGATAAAAAAAAAAAAAAAAAAAAATCTGGAGTGGAGTCACATGGTTCGTCTGGCGGTGTTCGTGACCTCATCCCGGTCTTCGTCCACTTCCAGGCAGGTGCTACAGGTGTTTCCAGGTCACGGCTGCGCCAGGTCACTTGAGGTCATGGGCTGTGAAATTATTATTGGAGTCGAGGTTCTGTGTCTTGATTTTTGTCGCGTACATATCACATGTGGATTTGTGTGAATATGCCGAGCGTATATTTTGTTTGATAATTGTGGTTCATAGTGAAAACTTGGGATTTATAGGGATGAATTGCCTTGTTTTAGGTTATATTTAAAGAATTTTAAGAGGTTTAAGAAAGGTACAGATTCTATGCAAAGGGAGTTCTCGAGAAGTGGCACAGACAGACGCGAGCAGCACTTACCCCTGAGGGAAAGGAGGGTCATAACGCGACGGCGGAGAGGGAAGAGCGAAATGTGTCGACTGATGATCCCGGAACAGAAGGCGGGGATGAGGCATAGAGACGCCGCGAGAGGAGGAGATATACGAGGGCATATAGCTGTGCAGAAATGGGCCGCGCGATGAGGGAGGAGTTAGTCAGGCGGCGGTGGGGGCTTTGTGCGGGATCTCATATCGCGGGGGCTCAGCGGGGATGATCCGGCGGTGGGGCGAGGCGGCCATCTCCCAGTGATTGATGCTGCTTGCAAGATTAACCGGCATTACTGATGAAAGCACAAGAGGCTATTTAGAAGGCTATTCGGGTGATTCACGCCGGGCGGGGTCCTTCAGGTAATGCCCGAACGACGCGGCGACAAATTGTGTGCTGTCTGTGGCAGGAGCCTCTGGCCGGGCCTCCGTCGCGCGGCTGCTGGCGACGCGTGGACAGGAATAGTCGCGCTCGGGACGGGATGGATGGGGACAGGTGACGTGCGGGTCCGAACGTGCGAGGCGGGGAAGGCGAGGCTCATTTTGCGTCCAACACAAACTTTTTCCTCAGTTGAAGCGAAATAGTACTGTTGCTGACGCGGTCTGAAGTGGCCGCAGGAATACGCTCCCTCGCTAGGCACCCGGGGCGGCGGGAGGGGCATCCGTGGCAAGTTGTTTTGGTTGTGTCATGTCTAACAATGTGTCATGGCATTACACAAGACAGATAAACGTCTCTGAAGATCCCGGTTGCCTTACTCGAGCATCAGATTTAGCTCATCGGCATTGCCCAAAATTTAACGAAATAGCCTGGGTACAAGCGCTACGGCTGAGTCCTTGGCAAGGGAGGTAATCTAGAACCGCGATGCAGGTCCACGTCCTCCCCAACGCTGGTCAATGCCCAGCTCCAGGTGTGCGTGCGGCGCCCGTGGGACTCCTCGCCTCCCATTGTTGGGCGGCCAAAGGGGTGAGGAGGAGGGCCCGCACCAGGGACGCCGTCGGACTCCAAGCGTGAGTTGTGAAGGGTGCCGGGGAATGGATTATGCCTCGCAACCTATTTTCTTCCCAACGATGTTAAGCGGATACAGTAGTCAAACGATTATTTATACTTAGTTCATTGATTTGTGTAGATCGTAACTTCAATCGTACCTGGAAATATGCTGACACCGAGACGAGACGCGAGAAAATAGGCACACATAATCACCCGCCGATCCCAGGTGTTATGAAGGGAAAGACCGGGTCACTGGGTTGATGTATGAGGAGAAACGTCCAGCGAGGGCGCGTGGGCGGCTTGCCTATCTTTCTGAGGAGGGGGAGGAAGGGGGAGGGAAGGGGAGAAGGGTGACGGAGTGATGTGGCCGTACCCATTGTTACGCGCACGTCGTCATAACTCTTGTGTCCAGGCCCTGCTCTCGGGCGTCTTGCGGCTGATCTCCCCTTTCCCCTCGCCCCTTTCTCCCCTCTCCTTTGCTCTCTTCTCTCTCCCATCCCTTCTCTCGTCTCCTTTCCCCTCTCCTTCTCCTTCCCTCCCCCCCTCTCCTTCCCCTTTCCCCTCTCTCCTCCCCTTTCCCCCTCCCCTTCACCTTTCCCTTCCCCCTCTCTCATCTTTCTCCGATCTACTCTCTGCCTCTGTCCTCTTTTCTCTCCTAACTTCTCACAGTCAGTGTAAACAGAATAATAACAGCACATGAAACAGTTCTAAACCATGCCTACTTATAACGGTGGCGATCGCGGCAATTAAGAACATGATATGCTTAGTTTCATGAAAGCAGAAATTTCATTCGAGGCTGAGGTTTGAAGGGAAGTCGTAAGTCTTTTCGTGAGCGCCAATATGTGATGGCGATGATAGTAATTTTTAATAACTTTTGGGTTGCTAATGAGACATGTCTGTCCATAAAAAAGGTGGAATAGTTGGTATCTGATGTGATATATAACATATTAGTAATAGTGTTGTTAACATCTATATTACAGTTGACGATTTATATGAATTAGTGCATTAAGAATTATGTAAATGGTGATGATATTCATAATTATGGCATTCAGTGTTGGTGGTAATTAAGATAATTATAACACATCTCTCTCTCTCTCTCTCTCTCTCTCTCTCTCTCTCTCTCTCTCTCTCTCTCTCTCTCTCTCTCTCTCTCTCTCTCTCTCTCTCTCTCTCTTTCTCTCCCTCTCTCTCTCTCTCTCTCTCTCTCTCTCTCTCTCTCTCTCTCTCTCTCTCTCTCTCTCTCTCTCTCTCTCTCTCTCTCTCTCTCTCTTTCTCTCTCTATTTCTCTCTCTCTCTCTCTCTCTCTCTCTCTCTCTCTCTCTCTCTCTCTCTCTCTCTCTCTCTCTCTCTCTCTCTCTCTCTCTCTCTCTCTCTCTCTCTCTCTCTCCCTCGCTCGCTCGCCTTCCCGTGTATCAAACAGCTACATTCGCTGATTACTATTGCAAACCGATTGTTCGATTTATATATATTTTTTGTGTGCATTACTGTGCAGCGACTTTGATTTACGGCCGCGTGTGGTGCGTTGCTAGCTGCCTGGCTAGTAATGACGGCGATGATTACCG
>NC_061842.1:10113415-10115915 GCF_019202785.1 Penaeus chinensis
GGAGGAGGCGCCCGGCTGGATTCATGCTAATGGCGCCTTTCAAAGGACCTCTGTACGCTGCACGTCTTCTCCGTGTTGCTTTTGTTTTGTTATTTTATTTAGTCCTTGTTCTACTGCCATTTGTTATTTCCTGTCAGAGTGTACTCTAAATTGGCATTTCTTATTGAATGAAGTAAACGACTTCTTTTGCACCTTGCTTTTCTATATATAATCTCTCTCTCTCTCTCTCTCTCTCTCTCTCTCTCTCTCTCTCTCTCTCTCTCTCTCTCTCTCTCTCTCTCTCACACACACACACACACACACACACACACACACACACACACACACACACACACACACACACACACATACCCACGTATACCCACGTTTCTACGGCTGCACATATGTGTAATACAACGAAAAATGTGAAAATAAAAATACATCTATCTTAAGTATCAAGAATAGTTCCCCAGGAAAAGACTTGCGGGGGAAGAAATCGTGTAGAAATAGTCGGTAATAAAGTGTGTGAATAAAGCCAGAATAAAGCAGAGCGCAACAAGGTGTAATCAAGAGAACGGCCACATTTTTCCAGTCTTTTAATGCCGTTTATTTAATTAGGACCAAAAGGGGGAGGAGGGGGGGCGGGCGTGGTGGGGGAAGGAGGTAGGCGGCGGTGGGGAGGAAGGAGGGGGGGGAGTGCCACCTAAGAGGCTTCCCTTGCCCCTTTTTTCTTCCTGAAACAGATTTTTCCCCATTTTTTGGAGCAAAAATGTTCGATCATGAATGAAAAGGCGGGGGAGGGAGGGAGCGGAGAGGGCGGGGTTGGGGGAGGAGGGGGGGGAGATTCAGCACATAAAATTGGTAATTACCGACGAAAGATTTATACCCGGAAGCCAGCGTCTTTTTGGTGCGCACGCGAATCCATATTATTATTTTTTCTTCTTCTCCCTACTTTTATTTTTTCTCCTTCCCGGCCCTTCTTTCTCTCTTACCCCCTTTTCTTCCGTTTCTTCCCCCTTCCCCCCCCATCCTCCCTTTTATTTCTATTCCCTCTCCCTCTCGCCCTCAAGAGCTTCACGCCATGAGGAGGGAACCGGAGCCAAGCGACCGACTTCGAAGGGCAAGGAAATGGTTTCCTCGCTGAACCCATGGCCCTTCCTCCTGGTCTTTCGCTCTCGACGCTGAGGAGGCCGGGGAATGGAGTTGGTTGTGGCGTTTCTTAAGGGTTGGGGAGAGGCGTCGCTTCGGGGGTGTTTGTGCGTATGTTGGTTGTGTGTGTGTTTGTGTGTTTGTGTGTGTGTGTGTGTGTAGGAGTGTGTGTGTGTGTGTGTGTGTGTGTGTTTGTGTTTGTGTTTGTGTATGTGTATTAAGGTTTTTAAGACTAAGCCAAATGAAAAATCGCGTCCTTTATGACTCCATACTCTTTGAGCACACTGTTCTTTGACTCTCTCTCAACACCTTTCCTCACCTCCCCTATGTCTCCGTCCTCATCCCTCCCTCCCCCCTCCCCCTCCTTTCTCTCCAGTCGCTCTCCCTCGTGTCACCTGTCATTTCCTACGAGTAAATTAGCAATTTTTACCTCGATTGTAACCGACTAGTGAAAAATGTTCGACTTTTTTCTACTGATGACTTTCATTTTACGTTAGAGGGGGAGAAGGGGGGGGGGGGGGTGGAAGAGAGGGGGAGGAGGGGAGGGAATGGAGGAGAAGGGGAGGAGGGAATGGAGGAGAAAGGGATAAGAGGAGGAAAAGGAGGAGAGGTGGAGGAGGGGAGGGAATGGAGAAGAAAGGAAGAAGGGACTTAAGGAAAAAGGGATAAGAGGAGGGAAAGGAGGAGAGGAAGAGGAGGGGAGGGGGGGGGGGGGATGGAGGGGCGGGGTTAAGGGGAGTGGAGTAGACTCGGAAGGAGGGGGAGGGAGGGGGAGGGGTAAGGGGGAAAGGGGTGAGTCTTTGCCTGATGTTAATTACGCCTTTAGTTTTCAACGGTTTTGTTAAGATATACGATGGATACAAAGATCGATGCGGTTGGATGAAGGAAGAGGAGGAGGAGAACAAAAAGGAAAAGGGAGTCAAAGAGGCTGAGAAAGAAAAGGAGGAAGAGTGAGAGAGATAGAGAGAGAGAGAGAGAGAGAGAGAGAGAGAGAGAGAGAGAGAGAGAGAGAGAGAGAGAGAGAGAGAGAGAGAGAGTGAGTGAGTGAGTGAGTAAAAAAGGGTAGAAGATAGGAGGTGGAGGAGAGGAGATAGTGGAAGAGGAAAGGGAAGGTGGAGGAAGAGGAATCATAGGTGGACGAGAAGGAGGGAAGATGAAAGATAGAAGGAGAGATGGACAAGGAAGGAGGAAGAAGCGATTTAGATGGAAAAGAGATGGATGGAAAAAATAAAAGAATCAGGCATCGCGAAAGAGAAGAAGAGAGCTGGAATAAGGGAGTGAAGGAAGAGGAGAGAGGAAAAGGGACATGAAGAGAGAGAGAAAGCATGAATGACGAGAAAAGCCGACATGGAAGAGGAAATGAGAGATATCA
>NC_061842.1:10120915-10123415 GCF_019202785.1 Penaeus chinensis
TGGTGGGGGCAATATATATATCTATCTATCTATCTATCTATATATATATATATATATATATATATATATATATATATAATGTGTTTAGAGAGAGAGGGAGAGAGAGGTATATGTACATGTATATGTATACATGTATGAATAAACATATAAATAGAAAGAGAGGGGGAAATATATATATATATATATATATATATATATATATATATATATATATATATATATATATTATATAAAACAAATATATAAATATATTTATATATATATATATAAATAAAAAAATATATATGTATCTATGTATTTATGTATTTGTATGTGTGTATATATGTATACAGACAGATAGACATACATATTTACAAATAAATAGGCACATGTGTGTGTATATATATATATGTATGTGTATATATATATATATATATATATATGTGTGTGTGTGTGTGTGTGTGTGTGTGTGTGTGTGTGTGTGTGTGTGTGTGTGTGTTCGATCTGTTATTTGTGAGGGTTCAACGGTAGCGATTCATCTGATAATTACAGTTCATCTTTGAACCGTTACGAACGGCTTGTGACTTATAATGAGCTTTCCATAACTCTTATCAGCTCGGCGATAAAAGCCCTGCCTGAGACACAGTGAGAAGAAAAAAATAAATACAAAAACTGTCATGACGCATCAGCTCGTACAATTTATAGTCTCAGCTGTTTGAAAGCTTTTCCTCATCAGCATATTCTTGCGTCGCGGCTGCGTCTCTCAGCTCCGTCTCTCTCCCTCGTCTCCCCCCACCCCCCACCCCCACCCCCTTCTCATACTCTTAATGAGCCGTCGGAAAGTTCACCCTAAACCCTGAAACATTCCTTCAGCACGGGCACCATCGAAAGTAGGACGTTCGTCGAGACAATGGGAGAGTTTAGCCGAAGGTCAGGAGACGGACATGTGTGTGCTAACCTCGCGCGACTCTGTAATGTGCTGACTGACCGACTGGCACCGAGACTGTTTGTGACCTCTTCACTGACCTCTTTCTCGCTACTTTTCCTCTACATAATAACCCTTGTGTACTGGTAGCATAGGGCAAAAAATCGCCTTATCTCGAACGAGGACGTGGCTGCACGAGGGGACAGTGGTGTTGCAAGTTTACAGATGTTGACGTTTGAGGTTCTTGGATCGACGCAGTAAGCTGAGGCGCTGGATTTTAGGCCTTATCGCAAATGCCTTCCAAACGAAGCATAAATAGTGCTAAGATCCTGCTTCTTTTCCCTCTCTTCTTTCCCCCTCCCCCACCTCTTCGCCTCCCCCCTCTCTTCCCCCTCCCCCTCCCACCTCTCTTCTTCATACTTCGATTTCAAATTTTGTTTTGTGTCGCGCGCTGCCGAGTTAATGATTATATCCGCAAAGTAATGGCCGCCAATCGTGGTCCTGCCCTTGTGTTGTTGGTTCTCTAGTGGGGCTATTATGGAAATATATTGTGTTCCATCTCTCCGGCGGGAGGGAAAAAGGGGAAAAAGAAAAATATATAAGACTGAGGTTTTGCTCCTGTCCCTGTCCCTGTAGCTGTCAACGTTGCTGGCCCGTGTGTTGCTTACTCTTATGCCACGGCAACATCTGCTGTTGTTGCTTGTGTTCTTACGTGGTCTTAATCACGACAGCAGAATTTTGCAAATCTTGGCATTATTCAAGTCCTGTTTCAAGGTTTTTGTCCTCGTGGCTGGCGCTTAAATGGTCATCAAATATTACGCCGCAAGAAGCTTTGCCTTTACGAATCCGAAATCGGTTCTCCAGTCCTGATTCGAGACTGATGCAGTAGTTATTAAAGGTTGTGTTTCACTGCTACGTCAGACTGTGCATTACAAAAACGGTGGTTAAGATACTCTGTTTTTATTAGACGTGGATTCCTGTTATGACGTTTGGCCTTATCTTCGTCCCTCCCCTTTACCCTCCCTCGCCTGCCACCTAGTCTCCCTCACCTTTCCCCTCCTTTGCCCATTCCCCGAGCCCCTTCGCCTCCCTCCTCCCTCGCCTGCCACCCCAAACGCCCTCAGCCCGAAGCCCCCCGCCTTCCCTTCCTCCCCTCAACGTCTCCCTTCTCACCCTTACTCGTCCCAAGCCCCTCCACCCTCCCCTCCCCTCCCTCACTCATCCTAGGCTCCTCCACCGTCTCCCTCCCTCACCTACCCCTTCCCACTCCCTCGCCTTTCCCTCCTTCCCTCCCCCATCCAACCTTTCCCCTCCCCGCCTTCACCCTCACCCTCTCCCTCGCCCACATCCTCCCCCCCCCGCCCACACCCACACACCCAACCCGGCTCTTCCTGCTCGGCGAGGTCGGGTACGCCAAGCGGGTGGGTGCGGGCGGGAGGGGGTCAGGCGCGGGCGTAGTACGTGTGATCCAGGCACGACTCAAGCATTTCCTAGAAGGCTTGGAGAAATGTCGCGCCGGTTTTACTACGTCATGTTAGTGGCCTTTACGGACGTTCGAGTCGGGGCGGCGAGGCGCTGCTCTTCAGCCGGAGGTGT
>NC_061842.1:10128415-10135915 GCF_019202785.1 Penaeus chinensis
CCATTGTTTCAGGTTAAGTGTTTTACATGCAACCCTCCTCCACCTGCCCGTATACCGTTATCGGCCCCGCCCCGCTCGCCGCCCGCGCCCGCCGCCCACGCCCTCGGTCGACCCCCCCGCGATATTACTATCTTTAAGGTTTTAATAACAAATAAATCGCTCCGTCGCTTTGTCTTTATGGCGATCGGAGGCAGAAAATCGTCAGGGCCTGGTCGTTACGACGTACGCGCCGCCGCCTTCGTGTGAGATAACGGTGATCGTCGGCTTTGTTTCTGAAAGCTTGTGATTAACGTCACGCCGTTGGATCACCGCGGCTTCCGAACGCGATCCCTGCCACCGCGGTGTCAACATTTCCAACAGGAATCGTAAAGCGAATACTAGTGAAGAAACGTCAAAGAATTGCGTCAGAGCGTCACAACATACATCTGCGTTGACGCGACCCAGAATGACAAGGGTGCATGGATGGGGGCATCAGTGACGAGAGCGCGTAGGTAAAAATATTCCTTTTCATCCTTTTTCCTCTCTCTGTCCCACTGTTTTATATAAAAATTCATTCGTCTCTTCTACGTCCTATACATTCGATCTTCATCATCTGCACCGACTACGGCGTGCATATTATAAAAATATTATGGTATCAAATCACCTTGCGTGTTATCTTCGGCTTCGTCGCCAAGGACTTCCGAGAATGGAGGCGGGATCTTCGCCAGCATCAGCACGGGCCCGGAAACCACAGGGCTCGTATCTGGGCTGCTGGCATGTTGCATCATTGTAGCTGTGCAGCAGAAGCGAACTTTTGTATCTTTGTAGCTTTTTTGTCATAGCCGGGCCCTTTATTGTTCGTTGCAATTATTGGGTGTGTAGAGAGTTGGAATGCAACGGTCGGGGAACGAAACGAGAGTGGATACAGAGACGATGAAGAGGAGGAACTGGCTTTAATCACATGGGTTGGAGTCCCGTGCGAAGACGTGGCGCTTTTCCTCGTCATGTCATCTCTCTCTTTTCCTTCTCTTTGTCCTCTTCCTCCTCCTCCTCCTCCTCCTCCTCCTCCTCCTCCTCCTCCTCCTCCCTCCTGTGCCTCTCTTCCCCTCCTTCACCTCAAGGCGAGAGAGCCCTTGTATTGCGCGCCTTTGAGTTCTTTAATACAAAGGGCCACATGCAAATTTGATTTCGTAAAAGATCGGATGTTTACATGTTAGCGGAATCAATTGAGTGTGTGTTAGGCAGGTGTGTCGCGGGATGGCTGAGGTGTTTTTGCCAGCGCGACACTTAAAAGTGAGATCTAAAGACCATCCACCGCCTCCTCTGACAAAAGTCGGGAGGGAGAGATGAAACGCCTTCGTGTCGGAGCTGGAAAAACAAGAATGGATTGGCGGGTCGTAATGCAACTGAACTCTTTCTCCGGCGGCGAATTAAAGCTCGAGACAAAAAGAGAAATACGATATCTATAAACGCACAAATATAGCATCGGTTTAGCAAGCGTCATGGGGAATCTGCAGCTCATGTACGTCCACGCGTAGTTCCTCCGTGCCCGCGGCAGGTCGAAGAGGGTCGCCACCGCATGCGAGCGAGGGAAGTTTCAAATAACCTTTCAAATAACCGTCTTTAACTCTCAGCCATCAACTGTCAATCATCCAGACCCTTTCAGCGGAAACTCGTGAGCATGAGACGGTTACAAGTTGTTAGACTGTAAATTACTAGTCTGGAGCAATTAAGAGTGGTTTTAAAGAAGGCTGTAAAAACTAAACGCGTTATAGAGTATATGGAGTTCTTTTGACCTCTTGCCTACGGTTGATATTTCCGGAGACTAATCAAACGGGCATTTTCCTTCGGCTCAAGGTCGGAGTGCATGGCGGAGAGAGGCCGCCTTAGATCCCCTTCTGGCTGGGGTCCTTGTCGAAATCAATTAAGGTTCTCGTTCTAGATAGAGTCTAATAACACGGGTGGCTTCCCCCTGTCTTGACCCCGTGAGAAGAGGCTTCCAGGGCGCTCTCGTGAACCATCTTGTGTCGAGTCGCTGTGCCGTTAGGCGTTAAGTGTGAAAATTGCCGATGCGTGACTAATGAAGCGATTAATATAGACAACGCTGCCATACGTCAGTCCAACCGGGGATTAGAGCGAGTCGCCGCTGTTATTAGCGGGTCGGAAAACACAGAGCATCCTGCAGATCAGCAGTCGTGCGCCGCTCCTCCGGAGGGACGACCTTAAACGTTTGCGTAATTGCCGTAATGGGAGGCGTGCGTGCAATTGATTTTGTTACCCTGCTTGTGCTTGACTGTCCCCTCTGCAAGCTAATATTGCTGTCAAGCATTAGGCAGGAGAGTCGCGTAAAAAGCAGGAGGAGAACAGTTATTTCCACTGATTAGAAGCTGAGATCGGCGTCCAGCCCTCGTCTTATCGGGCGATCCATATCGCAGATCTTCAGAAACCGGGATATGGTAGAGTTACGTCGCACCTCGTGAATTATGAGAGGTTGATGAATGGCCTGATGCGGCTCGGGAGGGGAGTGTGTTGCGCCGCATGAAATAGTGACCACTCGATGTACCAACCATAACGAGTTTGTTTCTGTGACCTTTTGCATTATGCCAGCTTCACGCGGGACTGATGCGTATGTAATATGGGACAACGGAGATCCGTGGCTGCCCGGTGGGCTTTCCAGGAGCCGGATGTTGGTTGCCAGGTCGCCCCGGAACATGCTATTTTAGATGTTGGATGCTTGGCAGCACACGTTCGTCGAGGCGCATTGGTCAAGTCGCTGGGAAAGCAGAGAGATGTGAGCGGAAGGCTAGAACGACGGGTAGGAGAGACACAGCTTTTTCTTTAAAGGGAAAAACTACCTTAAAAGAGCTGAATAAGCGTTGTTTTATTGTCACATAAACACCATGTGCATGGAACAACGCTCCTTACAGGAATATATCTTTGTGTATAAATAGCGCGTATTGCTGTTTTTATGCAGTACAGCAAACGTAACGTTTTCCGTCTAGTCGTTGAATTATACCTAAAAACAAGCAGCACACTCAATAAAACATGTCACTGAAGCTTTCATGAAGTGATGCAACTCGGAAGCAACGATGCTCTTCCCAGTCACTGATTTAACGCGCACGGGAAGACACTCATTCATATTTGCGTGATGCATAAGGTGTGATCTTTCTCTTATTCTTTCCTCTCTTTTATTCACATCTCTCTGGCCTTAAGGAATAAGGACCAATCTTAGTTATCCTCTCTACTCGATGGCGAGGTTCCGCTGATGGTCATGATAAGCAAGGAAATGATCTTGATAAGCAAATAGTGATGATATCTTGTTCTTTGCAAAGGTCATCACTTCAGGTCTGTGAAGATGCCGAAGATGATGATGCTGTAGTGTGAAGATTTATGCCAATTGGAGTTAATAACAAGGACCAAAGTAATGTATGAGTTAGGTTGATCATAGTAATTGTAAAAATGGAGACATTAAAGGTACAAATAAAGTTATAGGATGAACGCGATTACATTAATTATGAATAACACCGATGAGGTACCTCAGGATGATATTTATGATACGTGATATTTATGTTAGAATTGACATTCCGAATCAGGTTAGATTTCTGTGCGTCTTATCTCAATGAACATTACTTTATTTACGAGAACGATATGAGAATACGTGTTTACTACTTCTATACAACAATGACTACAGTATTAAATTTTTTGTTACAATTTTTACTCGTATCATTTACTACTTCTATTATTATGTTTGCCACTATTGTTAATAACACTACCACCCACTCCGACAAAAAGAAATAGATAGATAGATAGATAGATAGATAGATAGATAGATATTCAGACGTTCAGTTTTTCTTTCATTAAAAAGGAGAATCAGAGTGCCGAGCAAGGCGCACCCCTTATTGTTGCAAGGATGCAACCGCAAGTCCAGTGATGATGCATGATATTAATGGCCTATTATCCGGGTCTGGCGCTAACATTTGGACACGGTCTTCCTTCGTCAATTCGTAAGAGAACCGCACGATTGCGGCTTTCCTTTGGCTTATATGGCACAGGAAAATGTGGAGAGATTGTCGTTGTATTTGGATAATCGGGCGTAATTTTTTTTTTTTTCCTTATGCAAATGGCGGCTCTGTTATAATTTAGTTTTTATATTTTTTTTCTCTCCTTTAGTTGTTCTTTAGCTCTTCCCTTTGCATTTTCCTACAATAAGAAGTACTATAATGGATGTTGAACAATATATAGCATTTCGCAATCCTTTTTAAAAAGTGCACCAGAGTTCAATACCTCAAAAAAAAATTCAAGTCTCCTTTAAAATTACACAAGATTATAGCTTGGAAATCTGGCGCGTCGGGAATGAATCGTTAGGCTTGCGGGGAGGGATCTAAGGAGAAGCCAAATGAACTTCAATATGTGTAGAAAAAAATCCTTGGCTGGATCTAACGAGAGGGAAAAAGCGGATTGCGTGTCCGAGATTATATTCGCCGCGCGTTGGGATTGAAGGGTCTCGCCGCCGCCGCCGCCTTCCCTTGGCGTGATTGGACGAGCCGCTGATCAAGTAATTGATTATGCCAGCGCCTCTAAGAGCTACCAACCTCATTTGTGCGCTCAGGGCCCGAGTGCGGAGTGTGCTCGCGCGCGCGCTCTTCGCATTGGCATTCCAGATTGACAAGACTTCGAGAGCGAGCTCAAAGGATCCTTGCCCCCCCCCCCCCCTCCCTCAGCCACCCCATTTTGTGATCTCTGGCGGAACCTAATCACCAGTTTGCTTGTTGACCCTTGCAGTGGTGGGTCGTTCAATGGTTAAATATCGAAGATCCGGTAAGCAGGATTAAGAAATCCCCGCCCCCCCTTCCCCACCCCCATAGAGCAGTCAATAAGACCGGGAGTCCCATCAGGATGTGATAAGTTGTGGGTATTAAGTTCGCGACAAAATACTCCTCCTCTGCCGCCGCCCCCGCCCGGCCTCTGCCCCCTCCCACTCCCCCCTCCCCTGCCCCGACCCCCACCCCCTGATGGTGAAAATGAACTCCACAAGAATATTTGAATTCGCCAATGAGGTGAAGCGTGTATTTAAAGAGTAAATAAGTGACAGGCAATTGGAGACGACCTTTTGTACGTGAGGTCACAACAACTTGTTTTCTGCTTAGGCTGAAGGCGAAGGAAGGAAGGAGAGATGAAAAAGGTTAAAGCAAGAAACGGAGGGAGAGAGAAACGGGATAGGTGTTTGTGCGTTCGTGTGTTTGCGTGTGGAGTGTGGTTTGCATGTGTCTGTTTATCTTTCGGTCTTTATTCGGTTGAAAGCGCCAGGGCTGTGATTGAAGTGGAATGGGATAAAATAAGTAAATTCAATATACGCAGCAGTACCTCATTCCTGGACATGTTCAAACGCTCTCTACTTATCTTATAAGGTGCGATGGCATATTGTCTGCGTATATGTGTCAGTTTGTGCTTGTAACGTGTGTGTGTGTGTGTGTGTGTGTGTGTGTGTGTGTGTGTGTGTGTGTGTGTGTGTGTGTGTGTGTGTGTGTGTGTGTGTGTGTGTGTGTGTGTGTGTGTGTGTGTGTGTGTGTGTGTGTGTGTGTGTGTGTGTGTGTGCGTTTGTTAGTATGTCTGTCTGTTTGTTGTCTGTACGTGTGTGTCTGTGGCTGTCTATCTATCTATCTATCAATCAGTCTGTCAGTGCGTGTGTGACACTCAGCTACTAAAGGTGAAATGATGGGGCACTCATAGCCATTCAGGGAGCCTTCGTTGCCACCCTAAATTAGCCTCGCCACGGCCTGCCACGCCGGCGTCCGTGGCGGAACCGCGCCAGAAAAAGTACATCATCGCCCTGTAGCGCATCTGAAGAGGCTCCATAAATTGTCATGGAAGACGGGAGGGAGGCGTCCGCGGAGGGCCGCTCGCATGCTCCCGACGAGGCAGGAACGCCGTAAGAAGATGCCATAAATCGGGACCGAATACTGGCTTATGACTGGATTAGACAGCGCGTGCAGTTAGGCCCAGACGCCGCGATACTCCATTGGCTGTTTATGGGGACGTCGGCGAGGTGCGTCGTGGCCATGAGGGGGAAGGGCGGAGGGCATGCGCGGAGGGCGAGGTCGGGCACGAAGGGAGAGGGCGGAGGCCGGGCGTGAAGGGAGAGGGCAGAGGGCGGGCGCCAAGGGAGAGGGCGGAGGGCGGGCGCGGAGGGCGAGGGCGCGCGGAGGCTGGGCCGGCCAGATATTGGGGTCGGGGAGAAGGGCTAAGCTCCGGGGTTTAAGTAAGCAGGGGAGCAAGCAGGACATGCACTCAGTCGGACCTGCATGCGCGGATACACAGCCACGCTATACATTGCCATGCATAGCATTTCTGCAAACGAGATATACATATGCATACAGTTAGTTAAGAAAACGAGTGCACAAGCAGGTATAAACGCAGGCACACGCGCACGCACACGTACATGCACACGCAACACGACATCACGCAGGTGAGCTCGGTCCCTGTGGATGATTAATCAATACCAAAAGGCAAAGGCCGTCCGTAACACGCGCTCTCACGGGACGTATTAATTCGTCACTTAATAAGCATAGTGAAACATATTGCAGCCACAGATGGCGGGGCGCTGATCGGCCGCGACACGGATGCTGAGCGCCGCGAAACACGCCCTGCGGACAGCGGCGGTAGATGGCCGGCGGCGGCTCTGAGGGTGGCCGGCTCCTGCTCCGGCGCCCTTCATGAAGCTCTCTCTCGTCTGGTACTTGTGCCGTTGTCCCTGATTTATTCTTCGAAGAGACGCAGTCGCGCTAACCTCCTTGCGCTCTCACAAGGGCTCCCTCGTAGCCATCCCTTTCCGTTCCGTTCCCTTTCCTAACATAACGCGGACTCTCCACACTCGGTCAGCTCCATCCCCCACCCAACCCAACCCAAGCCGCACTTGCTCCTGACTCGGCAAAGACTCTTGCCCCGACCCTAGCTCATGACCCTAGCAGCGACCCCTGACCCTGTGCCACAACCCTTCCCGTCCCCCTGCCCGAGTCCTTCATCCCCTGCTTTGTCTGTGCCGAAATCCACGTACCGACACCCCCGCCCCTCCTCCGCCATCTCCTACGGCTGCCTTATACGCGTAGACTGTGTTTTAGCTTAGTAGGTAAGGACGTGATTGATAGAACCCTCTCTTTCGAAATCCTACCCCTCCCCTTTCCCTCCCTCATTCCTCTCCCTCACCTCCCCTCCCCTCCCCCTTCCATCCAAATAGACAAAGGATGCAAGGATGTCCTCCCTGAAAACCTCAGATCGAAGGAGACAAGACACTGTAGGCGAACAAATAAACAAACACATCCTCGTCTCGACTCCCTTGTGAGGTGATGTCATTTATTCCAAACCGATTTACCGCTGATCCAAGGGGCTGAAGCGACCGACCCTTTTGAGAACCGGGAGAGGGGAAGGAGGAGGAGGAGGAGGAGGAGGAGGAGGAGGAGAGGGGAATGAGGAGGAAGGAGGAGGAAGGGGAGGAGGAGGAGTAGGAGTAGGAAAGAGAGAGAG
>NC_061842.1:10140915-10145915 GCF_019202785.1 Penaeus chinensis
GGAGCAAGGCTGTTAGATCCTGACCATTACTGCGGGGACGACACCGCCGCCTTTGCTTCTTTCTGTTTTACGCCGGCGGGACGAGGCCGGGCGGGGGCGCCGCCCGACCCGGGGCGGGGCGACGCTGCCTTTGTAGATGTCCGTGTGTGTGTGTGTGTGTGTGTGTTTGTGTGTGTGTGTGTGTGTGTGTATGTGTGTGTGTGTGTGTGTGTGTGTGTGTGTGTGTGTGTGTGTGTGTGTGTGTGTGTGTGTGCACTAACACATACACACACACGCACATAGATACATTGATATATAAACTGATAGATGTAAAGCGATCAAGACTAACCCCCATAAGTGTATTGCAATGATAAAGCATACTTTATTAAAATGACTTAAAAATATGATCAGCTGAGACATACGCGGGCTTCGTCTTAGAAGGTCGACATGGATACGCCACCCATAGACAAACCGATTTCAAAAGTACAACGTTTACGTGATTTAAACTTTACGAAAAGAAAACAGCATTGAAAGTATCAAAATTGTAATACATAGGCAGGGCCGACGAGAGAGGGCGAGAGCGGCTTCCAAGACGACTGAAGGAAGTCCGGCGGGCGGCGAAGACATGCTGAAGACGGGATGATGAGGCTCTCAAGATGGATCGTCTTTGCACAGATCATTTCAGCATCCGAAGAAGAGAAAAAAATGTTTGGAGGTTCACTGGCATCTCGATCGAGCCCTGATGTCGGATATGGAGATTTAAAATATATAAAAGGGATAATGTCTGCAGCTTCTCCACCTCTTGTGTGTGTGTGTGTGTGTGCGTGTGTTTGTGTGCGTTTCTTTTAGTGTGTCTGTCCGTGTGTCTTTGCGAGTCCCCCTCTCATCCTCCCTCCCCCCACCGATGTATTCCAACCTCAGAAACCCGTAAAATTCACCTCTTTATCTCTTCGCAATAAAACTAACGCATGATGGAGCTCAGATATAAAAATTACGGGTCGGTTTTCCCCCATAGGAGTTTTTATCGGGTCAATCTGACTACCATTGTGGAACTTCAATGGTGTATGCGAGGCCCTTCACTCTGCGTCACCGAACGACCTTCCGACGGTGCCCGCTCGCTGCGCCGCGCGACTATCGCCCTTACGATTCCCGGACATTAAGCTCAGATATCTTCGGCAGCGGAATGGAAATATTGAGTGGGGTTATCGACGTTGATTTCCCCCCTCTCCCCCCCCCCCCCCCCGCTTGATGCTCTATGCTAAATACTCTCTCGTTTGGTGTCTGATATCTATATGGCAACGGTACTCCTGCTCCCACAGTCTATCATTTGAAAATCCTTTTACAGTCTTCGCAATCGTCGGTCTCCGAGCTCGCAATAGGAGGTGGAAAGCGGCTTTGTAAGGGAACTGTTTCTAAATAAATGCTTGTTAATGAAACATCTCATTTAAACGGATGTTATTATTCGTGATTCCTTTATTAACCCTCAGAAAGTAAAACTCGTCGAGAAATAAAGTGAAACAGCTTTGTCCCCTTATTTCTTTTTTCTCCAAACTGTGAAAACCAATGCGTGTGTATTAAGAACTTTTCAGAGTGAGAGGTAAAATTGCAACCTATAAATTTTTCCCTCAATGAGGCGTGCTAACATAACTTCCGGTTCCGATGCTTGAGATTTCAGGCTGATGGAGCAAACTATTATAGCTCTTATGCCCATATACACAATCATCTTTTTTCCCTTGCTATTTGTAAGCAGGCGATTCAATAGAAGCGCAATTGATTCTGATCCTTCGGCTTCGTTAACGGAAAGCCGAAAATAATGTATCTCTATTAGAAGGCCAGTGCGACACAAGCCCGGGAGTAGCAAGTAAACTTCGCCTTTATTATGCACTGCATTAGGGCCGGGAATGGCGTATCACGTGGCTGATTCCAAAGGCCACCTTAACCTGCTGGAGATTTTTGGTCTGAAACCCTTGAAGATTTTGTGAAGACCAACTGAGGAGGTGGTCTCGGGGGCCACTGGTCTTGCCTCGTGTTATTGTTACTTGTATGATAATAGTTATTGTTATCATCACTTTCATTATTTGCTTGCTCTTGTACTTTTGTCGTTTTATTATTGATGTTAGTGTTGTTACTACCGTTGTTGTATCTTTGGAAGTTGGATATGTCTTTATGTGATTATTATTTTCTTTATTTTGGGTGTTATTGTATGCTATCCATGTTATCGCTGTTTTTATGATTATTATCGGTGATATATTCAGCCGTAACGTCACCATTATCACTGTCATATCGGTACACTATAAAACTCGCTATTTTTTTTTTATTATAATCATTACTAACTCCATCATCACCACCGCCATCTCTAGTACCAGCATCATCATAATCATTATCATCTCTACCATCAATATTTTACATATATTTCCAAAATTATCTCCTGCCTTCAGTATCACCTCCCCATCATATCATTAACCACCACTATCATCACCACAACCATCACCACCATCGCCGCCACCCCACCCCCACCATCACCACCAACATCACCACCAACATCACCACTACCACTACCACAATTATCACCACCACCATCGCCATTGTCACAATCATCGCCACCACCACTGTCATCATCCCTGCCACTACTATCACCACTACCACAATCATTACCACCAAGACCACCGCCACCGTCACCACCGCCATCACCACCGCCATCACCACCACCGTCACCACCACCATCAAAACCACCACCCTCACCACCACCCTTCACCACCACCCTCACCACCGCCCTCACCACCACCATCACCACCGCCATCACCACCAACGCCATCACCACCCGCGCCGCCATCAGCATCACGCATCCTACTTCACGTCTTCACGATAGTATGTGGGGATGACTTCTCTCTTGAACTTTGACGATCCTTTGTTCTCAGTGTTGCGTTCTTGTGCCTTAGAGAATTTACGATATTTTCCTCTTTTCTTTAGGGAAAAATTCGTAGATTCTTTTCACTCTTTTTTTTTTTTTTTTTTTTTTTTTTTTACTTTCCTCTTTTTTTTTTTCCTTCTTCCATTTGATTTTTTTTTCTTTCTTTTCTTTTCTCCTATGTCGATGGTCATAGATACACGTACGATCTCGTTTCGTTCCTTCTTTTCTATGGTTGGGAGATGTACGGTTGCAAATTATCTGTCTCCAGGGAAAAAAAGGAAAAATTTAAAAGGGGAAAAAACATAGCTGGACGTAGAGGAGAGGGAGAAAAAAAAACTTCGATATTTTTCTTCTTCTTCTTCTTCTTCTTCTTCTTCTTCTTTCCTCCCTTCTTCTTCCCTTTCCTTCAGTTCCAAAATTACCTACGTAGGTCGGGAACCTCGAGGGCGTTTTCAGTCACAGAAAGAACGCAAATATCTGGATACCTTTTAGAGTATCTCGGAAAAAAAAAAAAAAAAAAATACAATTTATGTAAGAAGGAACTTTGGCTTGTATAGTGTTTCTCAGCCAACCTTCCCCCTTTCCGTCTTGGTCAACATATATACCTTTAAAGAAAGGAAAAGGGGAAGAAGAAGAAGAAGAAGAAGAAGGAAGAAAAAAAAAAAAAAACATTTATTCTTGGGAATTATCCAGGAAAGAGAAATTCAATCTTTACGAAATAGAAACGTCGTATTAATTCCAGTGTTGGCAATTTAAGGGCGAATATTTTTGTAAATCCAATAAGAGTTTTATGGAACAGGTTAGTTTTACTCAAATGGCTCCGGAGGATAAGAAGAAGCGGCCGGCCTTGTTTATGTGGGGATATTACATTGTTTGTAGTGTTACTTGTACCAGGCAGGTGAGGGAGGGAGGGAGGAGGGAGGGAGGGAGGGAGGGAGGGAGGGAGGGAGGGAGGGAGGGAGGGAGGGAGAGGGAGAGGGAGAGGGAGAGGGAGGATGGGGAGAAGGAGGAAGGGAGGGAAGGAAGGAAAAAAGGAAGGGCATTCGCTTCTCTTCCTTTCTTGTGTCTTTTTCTCCTTGTTTATTTATTCTTCCCTTTTTTTAGAATTTAAGTCTGATATGTATGTTGACTCATCTTTTGTTTCAAACATACTTTTGTTTGTCTGTGTCTGTCTCTCTTTCTTCTGCTCATTTTGTTATTTGCTCTCTTTCTCTTTGTATCCCATTCTTTTCCCTTTCTTTGTTTATTCTCTCTCTCTCTCTCTCTCTCTCTCTCTCTCTCTCTCTCTCTCTCTCTCTCTCTCTCTCTCTCTCTCTCTCTCTCTCTCTCTCTCTCTCTCTCTCTCTTTCTCTCACTCTCTCTTCTCTCGTCGTCTCTTCCGTCCCTTACTTTTCCCTTCGTCCCTTACCTCTTTCTCCTCTTCCCCTCCTTCTTCCTTTATCACACCCTCCGTTACACTATTTATCGGCCTCCTTTCCTCCCACTCCACTTCCCTCCTGATCTCCCCTTTCCCCCACGCTCTTTCTTTCCTTTCCTCCCTCTCTTCCCCTCTCCTTTGTTCTCCTTCTCCCTTCTCCCCCACGCTCTCCCTTTCCTTCCCTCTCGTTTTTCTCCGATTTACCCTTTTCCCCATTCTCACTGTCGTCCCTCCTTTCCCTCTCTTTCTCCTTCTTTTCGTTTCGCTCTTCCTAATGCCCACTCTCTCTCTTCCCTTCCTTCCTCCCTCCTTCTCCCCCTATCTCCCTCTCTTCCTTCCTCTCACCCTCCCGCCCTCTTTTCCTCCCTCCCTCTCTGTCTCTCTCTTCCTCCTCCTCTCTCCCTCCTTCTCTCCCTGTCTCTCTCCTCCTCCTCCCTCCCTCCCTCTCTCTTTTCCTCCCTCTCCCTCCCTCCCTCCCTCCCTCCCCACCACACAGTAGCGCCTCCCCACACAGAAGCGGTCCCCCTCTCCCCGCGCTGCACTGTCCCTGCATCGTGAATATCAAGCAAGTGCAACCGTGCAGACCCGGCGTGAAATATAGTGCATAATTAAAGGATAAAATGTGGCTGGGGTGTTATTATTACGATGGCTAATAACACGATGGGGCGTAATGACCGGCCAGGGGGTCGAGGG
>NC_061842.1:10168415-10173415 GCF_019202785.1 Penaeus chinensis
TCTAGCTCTCTCTCTCTTTCTCTCTCTGACACCTCTCTCTCTCTCTCTCTCTATCTATCTATCTATCTCTAGCTCTCGTTTTCTTACTCCAAAAGGTAACCATCAATATAGAAACAAAAAAATACTTAAATGTGAAGAATGTTCAAACATAAACTTATTCACGGCGTATTATGAAAATTTGTGAAATTCAAGTTAATTGTATTAGAATAGAGTTTGGAGTTCCCGGCCCTTTCCCCTTGTAACAGACCCTCCCTTGAAGTTCTTCTATCAACTGTAATCAAGGTTTTCCTTTCCATACTGCTCTCATTCACGTGCAGCTTTTTTTTTTCTTCTTTACAAACATCAAATGGTTTCCTTTCCTTCTTGATCGTTATCACCTCCTCTCCCTCCTCTCGTTCACATTTCTCCTTCTATTCCCTTTCCCCTTTCCCCTGCTTGCTTCCTTCCTCCCATCCACCTCACCTTCCTTTCACACGTACCCCTCCTTACCTTCTCTTCGCACGGCTCCCCTTCTCTCCTCTCCCCTCCCCTCCCGCCCCTCCCCTTCCTCTTTCCTCCCCTCCCCTCCCCTCCCTTTCCACCCCTCCCTCTCCCATGGCCTTCCCTCCCTCCTTTCGCGTAGTCGTGACAGCTTGCAGAAATTACGTCTCAGAGGCCCAACTCGGAGGCTGTAATTAAATGCAATGAATATGCGAAAAAGGGATAAGAGACCATGAGACTACTGCGTCGGCCCTCCATGACTCGAGAGGCGGTCGGCGGAGACCCTGCTGCCGCTCCTGCTACCGCTTCTGCTGCCCGCGTCATGGTGTTGTGCGTCACACGGCTACCTGGCGTTGTGGCTCTCTCTTTTCTGCGTTTGTGTCGCGGCGTGGCGCTCTCCTACGTCACTCTCATCCTTGGATGGTGTGTGTCGCTCTCGGCTTGGGTGTCGGGCGCATCGCTGTTTGTTTTGATCCTGTCTCCCTGCGGGTCCGATGAGGCGCGTCACCATTATTTTGGCCCTCTGTCATCGGGCTCGGTTGGAGGCGCTGTTTGCACGGCGTGCGACCCCGCCCCGTGTTATCTTCGTCTGCGATTGTAGGCTCAAAAATTTAAAACTATCGTATATGTAACTTCAGTCAAGTGGCATTTAATGTAATGAAGTAAATAACATTATCGACGTAGCAGACAGTTTGTTCTAAAGGTTAAAGGTTAAAAGACCCAGGTGCGCCGTGTGCTGTAGGTGAAACACATGTCAAGTGTTACAACAGATGCAGTTACAGGTCACCTCTGGTGTGGATAGTGTGAGTGCGAGTGACGTGACGCAGCAGCCACCCACACTGGTTGTGAACGTTCCTTGCACTATTCATGGTCGTATGTAGATGTTACCTTGGTTATTTTGTTATTTTCTTGAGTGTCCCTTGCGTAATATCCATGGGAGACACCGCTGTCGCAATTCTAATAACAAAAGCATGATTTTTCGCAACATCATTCTTGCTGAGTACCTCTTCGCATACCGCTTTGCATTTTGCGAAACAAGTTAATGCCAAAAGTATCACAGTGGGGGTTGGTCACTCGCTGGTCGCTGCCGCCTCCTCCTCCTCCCGACGGGCGACTCGCGCACTGGCGGCTAGCGATCATCTCTGCCGCCGGAAGAATCTCCCAACTGATCACAATTTGCTTGCGTCTTTGTTGAGCGACAGACACAGGTGAATGGCGTGTGCTCCGCGCGTGCTGTAGGGATCTGCTTCATATAAAAATGGCAGCAATTGCTTTGCAACTTAATACACACGAAGCAAAATAAAAAGGGAGAATAAATCACCCACACAAAACACTACTCGCTGTGCATTTCGGACCTCAGGCCAGCGGAAAAAATCAATGATGGCAGATGTGATTGATGTTGCAATGGCAGTGTTTCAGCTTGGCGTGTTTGTCAAGGTGAGCTGAGGATGGACATCTCTGGCCAAGGATGCCCTACGCAGCGCTGACGGATGCTTTCTCCTTCCTGTGAGTCTGTGCTGCCGGCGGTGGCGTTTTTTCTGTGCTACATCACTAGACAACTGGTTTCCTGATGTATGTTATTTTGTCGATTTTAAGACGCATCTTCGTGTGGCTTTCTACTGGGGATGATGCCGGTTTGTTTTCTTGATGTATGTTTATTTACCAGGTCAACGGTAATTTAAAAGTCTGTAAAGTTATATTTGTCTATTGAATTAGGCCTATATTTTCTTTGTTCACTTGAAAAGAACATTCGTTCAGATTAGACTTACTTCTATATTAAAGTCTGTCCCAGGAATAATTGCCGTAGATGTCCACAAGTCCGGCCAAAGAATAATTGGTCACGACCACATTTTCTCCTCCATTTCGACGCCAGAAAGAAAGTTTAAGCCAGAAACTTTAAAAGTTTCCTACACAGTTTTCCCGTCAGTGACGAACTTTCTCCTATGAATAGAAATGTCGAAGCTGTACTGCAGAGTTAACTTTCTTTATATTCTCATGATTTTTTTTATCCTAGGAATATTTGAATAGTCATTAAATCTATGAAACTTCCTTGGAATTGGATTTTGTAATAAGAAGTTTTTATATAGTATTGCAACACGTTTTTGATATAAGCGTTAAAAATGTAAATCTTTTAACTCTGATCTTCATCAGTGTTAAAAGACCTGGTAATTTTGGTAGCATTGTTGGCAGAAATACCATAGCAAGGTACCAGGCGATTTTAGCGCCGTCCGAACACCAAGGGACTGGGGTCCTGCTTTCGGCTGATCGCCATGGAGGCTCTGTCTCGACCGTCATGAGGACCCTGCCGCAAATGTTGTGGAGGGCCCTGCCACGAACGCCATGGAGTCCCCTGCCACGAGGGATAGCCGCCTGCTCATTATTTCAGCGTCCTGTGATCCTGCGCGCCGCCGGGTCTGTTGGTTTTTAATGAACTTTTATATTATACATTAGATATCAATAATTAAAATTCATGACCTGATATTTACAAGATAAGCAAACAAGCCCGCGGCCACAGCTCCCGCTGGACTGAAAATAGTCGAGCGCATCACACATTAGCAATTTAGAGCCACAGTTTAGAATTAGAGCCTGGCAATTAGAGACAATTAGACCCACACATATTTGCCATTTGCGCTACAGTTAAGCCCGTGTGGTCACTGATGTGCCGCTACGGTTATTCTACTGATGGTGATGGTGATGATGATGTGGGGGGATGAGAGCCGTAAAGATGATGGTGATTGTGGGGTGTATGGTAGTGATAGGGGTAGTTGAGCTTGTGTTATGGTAGTGTCTTTGTTTGTTATGGTGCTGGCCGCGAGGGGACTTGATAAAGGTAGGCTGGTCTTGGTGGGGCCGTATGACTGTTTGTAGTGAGTTCGGTTTAGTGTGAGTTGTGCGAGAAACAAATTTGGAATTGGCGAGAATGGGCTTAGTGTCATCGTCGTGGAATCATTTTTTTTTATCTGGACTATAAGAATTGGTGGTTTGTAATTGTCGCCGCGAGATAATGGAGTATCTGGGGGTATTAATGTTATCATGAGTAAGATGAGGATTAAGGTGAGTCTCGCCGGTTCTCGAAGATTTAGAGGGAAGATGAAAGGGTTAAAGGGATTCTGCAGTGACCCTGAGGTTCAAAGGGTTATCTGTTCCCTCACAGTAGCCGTGGGTTATATATCATAGAGATTGATAGTGAATATCTTGATACCTCACTCCCATTCCGTAGTTGAGAGATCGAAGGTATCAGAACAAGGAAATTCGGTAACGTCTTGACCTCCATCAATAAGGTATTAATTCTTTAAAAATATGAGGCGTTTTGGCTCCCACGTCGCCGTCAGAAGTAACCGACGGCCGGAGCGAAGCCTGGCGCAGTTCTCAGCGAGGTGGATCCCTGCGAATGCCTCTCCCGGTCGACGCCTTCCGTGCGATTGGTGTACCTTCCCGGGTGCGTCTCCTCCGGCAGCTGTGTATGTGATTGTGGAAGGGAAGGAGTGCGTTAGTGTCCGCGTTCCCAGGCCGTGCGCTGTTATGGCCGCCCGGAGTGTGGGAACCCGGAGGCCCGTGACCAACCTGTTCCTCCTCTTGTGTGCGCTAATGGTGACCCTCGAGGTGTGACCTGGGTGCTGAGTGTGACCTCCTCGCGCTGAGGGTGACCTCACTCACTCTGCTGAGTGTGTGGCTCGCTGTTGTAGGCGAATATTTTCCTTTTAAGTCTTTTCTGATGTGGATTTTTCCCTAAATTCTTATTCGTTTTTTTCCTCTTTCGCTTTGAATATCGTATTTGCTCACGTCCCTTTCCTTATGATTTTTATGTCTTGTTTATATATCTATATTTTTTATTATTATTATTTCTCTTGTATTCAATCTCTTTCATCATGAATGTATTTTTTCACAATGAATCCTCTATTTCCCTTTCATTACCTTTTTGTCCTTTCCTTCCCTTCTCTCCCCCTCTTCTCATCTCCATCACTACCTTTTCTCCATCTCCCCATTCCCTTTTCTTCCATCTCCCTGCTCCCCTTCCTCTTACCCCCACTCTCCCCCTTACCCCTCCCCGCTCCCTCCCGTCACCACCCAACCCCATCACCCGTTCCCCATCCTTCCCCTCCCTCACTCCCTCCTCACACAACCCTTCCCCCCCCACTCCCTCCCCATCCGCCCCACTTCCCTCCCCACACACCTCCCTCCCCACCCACCTTACTACCTCCCCAACCCGCCCTACGGCCTTCCCTTCCCCACCCCGCCCTATTCCCAGCCGCCCCTCCCCCTCCCCGCCCTATTCCCAGCCGCCCCCTCCCCCTCCCCGCCCTATTCCCAGCCGCCCCCTCCCCCTCCCCCTCCCCGCCCTATTCCCAGCCGCCCCCTCCCCTCCGCCCTCCCCGGCTCCCTCGGTGGAAGGTGATCACGGGCGTAGTGAGGCTCGGCGCGACAATCGTGGCCGCGCCTTTGAAACAATAGACAGAGCTCCTTCTTTACGGCGCGATTAATTATCATGGAGAAAAATGACTCATTCGCGAAAGAAATGA
>NC_061842.1:10180915-10183415 GCF_019202785.1 Penaeus chinensis
CGTGCAGAGTCGAGGGGGTCCGAAGGGGAAGGGGAGGGTTAGGGAGGGAGGGGAAGGGAGAGGAAGGAAGAGGGGAGAGCGAGGGAAGGAGGGGAAGGGAGGAGGCGTATCTAGCGAGGGCACATGGTGACAAGGGGAAGGTGGTGGGGGGGGGGGGGGGGGCGATTTCTGCCTCGACCTCCTCCGACATTCCGCCTCTCGTTAGGGCCTTTTTGCCCCTCGGCTTCGGCGCGAATTCCCGCGCGGAAGATTTCCTATCTGTATCGCACCGCCGCGTCGCCCCGGATTCCCTCACGGACTCATGTCGCATGTGCATGTGTGTGTATGTGTGTGTGTATATATATATATATATATATATATATATATATATATATATATATATTCATATACACGCACACACGCACACACACACACACACACACACACACACACACACACACACACACACACACACACACACACACACACACACACACACACACACACACAGACACACACGCACACGCACACACGCACACACACACACGCACACTGCCAATACACACGCTGCCCGTAAATGTGTTTGTCTTTCTCTGTGATATTATATTCCTACGGACGTACTTTCCCGGCTCCTCTCTTCCGTGAGCTTCTGACATGGCTGAGCGTCTCTCATGGGCGAACCTCTGACGTGGCCGAGCTCATGGCTAAACTTCAGCCATGAATGAGCTTCTGACCTGCTTGACGCTCAGATAACTGGCGATATAAAATGAAAAATGAAAAGAACTGCGTTTTATTTTACTTGGTAGATTGCTTGATTTTTTTGTGGCGACAAAGAGGGTGGGGTCTCCATGGCAACCATTTTCTACTTTGTGATGTTAAGCCAATATTTCTGGCTAATTTTGAACGTCATTGTTAGCGTAGATGGCGGAGACAGTGGCACCTAGCGGGATGTAATGTATACATCTAATTGTTTTGTTTAGTATACTATCTTTGTAAAAGATTTATTTTACGTGGCGATATTTTATCTTACACACACGTTCATATAAGAATATGGTATGGAGAAGTATTTTGTTTTCATATTTACACCTTGTTCGTTCTGCCATATTTTCCATTTCTCGCCTCGACCCCCCCCCCCCCCCCCCTTCGCCTTCTTTCGCCTGATGAGGAGAGTAAATCGTGGCGGTAGATTTAGTCTCACCGAGCTTTGAGTCGCTTTCCGGTCTGCTGGCTGGTCCATGACGTCGGCGACGTCGTGTGCTAATCGCGTGCGTCATCCTACGTCTTCATTGTGACATTAAGGTCGGGGCAGAGAAGGGCGGCCTCCCTGAAAGACGCACGAAGGGCGTGGCGGGATTGCTGTGCTGAGGAGCGAACCTGAAGCTGAGTTATTCAGTTCATCCCGTTTAACTTCCTCTGAAGCCTCTCTACGTATCTTTCCTGAGATTTTGTTAACATTGCTTTGAATTTCTCAGCTTTCCGCCACGTGCTGTAGCTCGCGCTCTTCTCCCTCCGTGTCAGTACTCTCCAACACTCCTGCATTCCCTCGTTCGCCCCGCCGTCTTCTCTTTCACCCGCCTCCCCCTCCCCTCCCGTTCGCTTTCTCCCCTCGCCCTTCCTCTCCCATTCCCTTCACTCCCCATTCCAAGCTCTCCCCCCTCTCCTCCCCACTCTCTCCCTCCCCTCTCGAACCATCCGCATTATAAGTTATGGAGTTACTATGGCTATTGAAAAAGGTGCGGCATTGGCACCATATTAGCCACATTGTAAGGCCTCCGACGGGGAGCCCGACCCCCGGCGGCGCGGCCTCCGAGCGGGTCAGGTGTCACTTCCGACGCCGCCTGCGCGGTCCGGCTTCTGCCGAGGCTGGGCCAGGCTGACACCTGCGGTAGGAGCACACGCATCCTTTGGTCTTTGGTGAAAGGCTATACGCTTGATACCCTGCTTATGTCCTTGGGTAGAAAGTGACAGAATTTTCGGTGTCTGTGTACTCCTTTTTATGTGTATATTTGTACGTATTTATTTATATAACACGTGCGTTTAGCGTGTCTGTGTGTGTGTGTGTATGTGTGTGTGTGTGTGTGTGTGTGTGTGTGTGTGTGTGTGTGTGTGTGTGTGTGTATGTATGTATATGTGTATATGTATACATGTATATATGTGTATATATATGTATATATATGTATATATATATATGTATATATATATGCATATATGTAAATAATTACGTAGTAAATGTTGTGCATAATCCATATATAAGGAATATCAAGGTTTTTGGAGTCGCGAATCCTGATTAGGTGAGCGGGAATTGTACTCGTGCGGGGTCCTCGGGGACTGAGCCTACCAATATAATTTCGATCTATTGGAAAAGCGTGAAGGCGACGGCATTAGAGGCGAATATTGTAGTTCTGGGGAAATCTGTCTCGCGCGAGGGAGGGGCGGGGGAAGGCGCGCACGAGGAGGCATGCAGGTGCACGCACTCGTACACGTGCACGCACTCGTACACGTGCACGTAGAAAGGAGATGG
>NC_061842.1:10190915-10203415 GCF_019202785.1 Penaeus chinensis
GGCCTCAACCAATTGGTGTTCGCCATGCGCGGGTCGACCAATCATTGTTCGTATCACTTTATTCCGCAGCCAATCTGCGGGTACTAAGAATTAATGACCTTGTAGGAAGCTTCATTAATAAAGGGGGATTGGTTGGTTTCGGGTAATTGCTAACGCTGTGACTGCTAGCTAACGTGAAATTACACTGTAGTTATCTTTCATTTTTTTGTTTGCTATTGTTTAAGCATGATTCACGGGGTTATTTAGGTGACGGATTGACAATCTGTATCGGGGTCTACCTTCGCTTTTTCACATCGTTCATTATTTAATTCACTAAAGCAATATTACCATATGTAGGATCCTTCCCTTTCCATCAATTTGTAGCCAAAATCTTTTCGAATTCGTCCCATACCGCTGTTCCAACGAGGGGTGCGCCTCCCCCCTCCCGAAGCTTTTCCGAACGCGACTTCCTCTCGCCGTTCGCTCCAGCCTTCCGTTCCTCAGCCCCCTTCTTAACTCTACGTAATGTGACACGCCGCTGGAAATAACGACTCGGCCCTAATATTTACTAAACTACACCTACCGACCCTTTGTTATTACGATGGTAGGAAAGACAAGTAGAGAATTATTGGATAATTGGCCTCAATTAAGTATAATAATGAAGGTTCTTCCTTGCTCATTAGTGTTCCTCATTAATGAAGACTTTGTTGTGGTTGTGCAATATGTCTCATTTTTGCTTTATTTACGAACAATAGAGATGCCCGGTGAATGTATATTATTTAGGTAAAGCCTAATGTATGCGGACGCTCATTTTCCCGCAGTCAAGAAAAGGAAAATGAAAAACTCCCGCAGCTTTTGGTGTAACAAATGGATGTCGCGGCGAAATTACATTAGTTTTAGACACTGATAACACGCCATTTTTACCATAAATTGCTTTGCTGCCCTGAATTACAGCGATATGTTTGTGTTTTGTGCATATACTGTTACAAAGTACGTAGATGTAGTAGTCAGTTCAATATTTTCTCCCCCTTTCTTCTGTTTCCCTTCCCCCTTCCCCATCGTGTACTTCAGCACACTCATTTCCCCCTTTCGTCTCTCCCCCAGAACTCCATCCGCCACAACCTGTCGTTGCACAACCGGTTCATGCGCGTGCAGAACGAGGGGACCGGCAAGTCGTCTTGGTGGGTACTCAACCCCGATGCCAAGCCGGGCAAGTCCACGCGCCGCCGTGCCAACACCATGGAGGGCGGCCGCTACGAGAAGAAGCGAGGCAGAGTCAAGAAGAAGCTTGAGGTAAGAATCAAGGGTTCCTTTTTGTTAAGATCTCTCGAGGAGGATTTCGAGGCATCAGAGAGAGGGCTTGTTCAGAGCAAAATCATGGTGTTTAGCTAGCAAGGATTTCTTTCCGGACTATATTAATAAAAAGTTCCCAGTCTCTGTCCCGGATTTCTTTGGCTCCTTTTCCTTTGAGAAGAGGACAGCGCCTCCTAGGTGACGTACTAACGCCCGCCCCCGCCCCCCACAGGCGCTCCGGAACGGCCAGGAGATGACGCCGTCCCCGTCGTCGTCACTGAGCGAGAGCCTGGACCTGTACCCCGACTCCCCCCACACGCACCCAGTGCACAGCGCGTACAGCCAGCTCTCTCCGCAGGACTACCGGCCCAGGGCCTCCTCCAACGCCTCCTCCTGCGGGAGACTGTCCCCCATCCCCGCGATAGAGTCCGATATGCATGATTCACAGGTAGGCGAGGTCGGGGCAGGATGGCTGCAGTGCGCGCAGAAGTCTTTGCGTCAGCTGTCGGAATGTTTTTTTTTTCTTTTTCTTTCTGATGAATGACTTTGTTATATTTGCAATTATAGGACAATCGTAGCTAGGTCACTGTATTTGAATGTGCCTTAAAACTTCCCGATGCTGTCCAAGGTACCGCCCATGTCCCCTGGCATCGGTGGGTGGGGCGGAGAATACTGGCCCCACCACGCCCACCCGCACCCGCTCGCCCACGACCGGTATGCCGACCAGTTAGTGGACTCCATGGGCGAAGGGCTGAAGCTCGGGCCGGACTCCTGGGGCGGCCCAGCACGCCCGCCCAACCCTCAAGACTGTATGAAGATGTCACAGCTGTCCCCGCACGGCCCGCCCACCTCGCACATGAACGGCTACGTCACCCACCACCACCACAACCACCACCCGCAGGTAAGGCCGCCTCTGGCCGGAATCACAACCATTATTCACGAGTAGCATTCCGGTGCCCTCGCCGCGCAGAGGTAAGCGGTGCGTGCGAAGGCTTTGGCGATTTAATTGGAATCCTATTTGAGACAATGGAGCGTCGCGTCCTTTGTCACTTGCCAAGGGTATTCAGCATTGCTAGTGAAATGAACAGCACATCAGGGCAAAAGTAACGGGGGCAGGGGACAGTAACAGTGCAGGAGCCCTAATCCGACTGATTTCTTCTTCTCTCAGGGCTTCAGTACCTTTGAAGATTTTCGTTTCAACCCCCACAACCCCCACGGGCCGGCATTCCCCCACCCGCCCGCACAGCATCCGCCCACACCCCACCAAGACAAGATGGCAACGCCCACACGCCCGCATCCACACAATAACTACTCCCTGACCAGTCTACAGGTACGTTCAGCAGCCATCGATTCCCATGGGTTGAGGTTCACTAACGAGTAAGTTTGTGTGTAGCCAACTTAACCTTGAGTGCGTGTATCGTTCCCATACCCTCACGTGCGGACGCTGGCGTATGTTAACCTCTCTTCTAATTCCTGTCTCTTCACTGCATGTACTATTCTCTTCCATACTAAATAAAAGACATAGGCTGTTGATACGTTGATCCATAGTAACCTGGGTGTAACGGTATTAATGTAGTGGTAGACTAATGACGTAACATTATTTTTCTCATTGGGTTGAAGTCGGAATTCATTCATACATCGTCAGGCAGTATTTTTTTTTTCTTCTAAAAAAATGATGGCTATATAAAACATGGGTTACATATCTATCCAGGAATGTTAATCTACACATATTAGTACGCCGTACCGATGTGCCTTGGATGCATAAAACAAAAAAATAAATCCCTATATTGTCCGTTTCTGTATAAAGATAGATCCCCTAGTTATGAATCTCTGTCTTGAGGAGCCACCCCTTCATCCATCCATCACCATATGCAGTCTAAGATAGTATATGCTTTATTCGTTATTCATTCAGTTTCGTATTTTTCATATTCAAAAGCGTTCCTGTTATCGTTATGAATAAGACTCATCCCAATTGTAAAACTAGCTTGAGTAAACATACCCTCTTTAAACCCTACCTGGAAAACGTTGACTATGAACACTGTAGTTGCGATTTTCACTTCACTAAAATACTTGCCGTGAGTTGCTGTGTGCAAGGTGTAGAAATAATGAGAATGATAATGATGATAATGATAATGATAATGGTAATGGTAGTAATGCTGAGAATGATGATATTGATACTACTACTAATAATGATGATGATAATGATACTGATAATTGTGATAATGATAATGATGACAATAAAAATTATAATGATGGTTATAATTATGATAATGATGCTTGTGATAATATTGATGATAATGATGCTTGTGATAATAATAATGATGACAATGATAATAATAATAATGATAATGATGATTATTGTAATGATGATAATAATAATAATAATAATATTATTATTATTATCATCATTATTATTATTATTATTAATGATAATGATGCTTATTATAATAATGATAATGATACTACTACTACTACTACTAATAGTAATAATAATAATAATAAAAAAAAATAATAATGGTGATGATGATAATGATAGTGACAATGATAATGATAATAACAATAATGATAATGAGGATAAAGATAATAATAGAAATGATGAGGATGAGGATGAAGTTAACTAACCACTTTGCATTTCCTGAGACCTAGCTTTGCAACATTACATACCACTAACAAACCCAGTAGAAGATACCGCGAGGTTGCAATGCCTGGGAGTCAGTATTTTTTTTATATTTATTTGATCTTTCTAGTGCATCTTTAATAGATTATGCATAAACATGTAACCCTTCAGCTTGAAAAAAAAAAATCAATGATAGATAATAGCTGATAACGTTTGAGTTTTAATTTAGTATAGATAATATTGTGAAATGACCGATTAACTGTCTTGCATAATCTGATGATTACTTTGAAAACGTAGTATATATTCTTTTCTCATAAGTTTGGTTACATCTGTTTTTATTTAGTTTTGTTTATTCTCTATCATTTCTTCATCAGCGCTCTTTCGTCAAACTGATATGTTCCTAAGGATATCTGACCAAACTTATTGACAAAAATAACCATATCAGCATTAAGTTAATACAGTGTGGTTCCTGCGGGTGGTGATTGGTGTGTTATGGTGGTGTTTCAGGCCTTGTCCCCGGCACACAGCGTCCACAGTCTGTCGCCCACGCAGCCACTTGGGGAGGGGCACTACCCAGGGCCCGGAGGCGAGGCGCACCAGCCCTCCAACTTCCCTTCCACCCCCACCTCACAGCCACAACACACTCACTCCGCCCACACTGCCCTCTCGGCGTCCAACAGTGAACCTAATATGCTCAGGGCAGCATTAACCCACCGTGAACAGCAGCAGCAGCAACAACAGCAGCAGCAGCAACAACAACAACAACAACAACAACAGCAACAGCAGCAACAGCAGCAACAGCAGCACAGCAGCAGCAGCAGCAGGGCCACAATAGCAGTCCAGGGAGTGGTAGCGCGGGCGGCGGCGGTCAGTCGGGTCACAACGGAGCGTCCGGTGGTGGGTCTGGTGGTTCTGTGCCAATGCAAGACTTTGTGGACTTCGACACCCCGATTCAGGGTGGCTTGGACTGTAACGTAGAGGAGGTAGGGGCCATGCGTTATACTCAGCCTTTGTACCTGTACCCTCAGATGGGGACTTGAATGATGCACACGAGTCTCCAGGAGCTGGAAAGCTTTGGGTCACCCACTAAGATAAGCCTACATTTAAGGGTAGCTGGCCTAGAATCACCTTTCCCCCAACAAAGCATAGTCTTAGGTTCTGGTCGGGAAGTATCATGGAAACGACTTTTGTTATCATTATTATTTTTTGCCTGGGGGAATGTTCAGTAGCCATTTTTGCAGTTTAATCAATATCATTCCTCATTAGAAGTTAGAAGAGCTTCCTTTAGCAGACTTAGGCAGACTCCCTCCTTTTTCTCTCCCTTGCAAATGATGAACCATGCCAGTATTCTGCACCTCCATCACTATCATCACACACATACCTCCTCATGAGAAGAGATTCGGGTGTAGGCGTGAGTGTAGACAGCGTGTGCATGCGCTCGCGCTCGCCGCCACGTCAGACAGTATGATTTCCGATTCTTCCTTGTGTGTATGGTCAAAAATGAGGCTACGGGAACGATAGCTACGTCACTTTTGCCTTAGGTTGTGCTGGTTACTGTTAGGATCGTGAGTCAAGATTCTAACCACATGATTATTAGGGAAACGTGTCAACAGTTTGCCCCGTAAAGACCTTTTCCATTAGATCATTTCTTTATTTTATTTTTACTGGTGTTGTCCCCCAAGGGATTGTGCAACAGTCGGTGCTCTAACCAGCTCCTGGGCTTTTCAGGTGATCAAGCATGAGCTACAGGTCGAGGGGAACCTGGACTTCTCCTTCCCACAAGCTCATCACGGACACCACGCCCACGCACATGCCCATGCACATGCCCACGCCCACGCCCATGGGCACCCCGACACCCCTCAGATGGCCGTGCCCTCGGGGATGCCCTACCCATGCTCGTCCATCGCAGCCGGGAACCAGTGGGTCCGCTAGAAAGGTTAGTAATGAGATATTTATCTTGTTCGATACTACATATTACACATAACATCAAGCCTACTCAGTAAACGAAAGCGTCATCACATACGACACAACGCCCGCTCACCACAACTATCGCGAGTGTCAGCACACTCTTGACTCCGTGGGCATGCTGCGCCAGGTGGAGGCGGGACGGCAGAGGCGCAGGAGCGGACGCCAGTGACCGGCCCCATCAGTGGATGTGTTCAATTATTCCAATGTTTACCTATAAGCCATGATTCATCGTCGGTCCAGCCCGCGACACCCTGTTTGTTCCTGTTTGTCCCAGCGACGCTTGCCTCTACGCCTACATTGTTTAACTGACGGCTTGTTTATCCACTCCGCCCGGCAAGGTATATAAATATCGCTTGTAATATTAATCCATGGCCGACCATCGTACATTGATGATGGCTGCTACGTTACAGAGACAAATTGTGTGCTAAAGTTCAACAATTAATCAGACCAGGAGAATCGTCAGCTCCCTCTATCCGCCGCCCTTACTTCCGACCCCCCTTCCCTACAGTAGAGAGGGGGGCTACTCCTCCGCCGGCCAGTCTCCCCCTCTCTACGCCCCACCTTTCTTATTATCTCTTATGCCCCACCATCTCCCCCCCCCCCTCCCCACGCGCTCCTCTCAGTAATAGGCCTATCTTTTTTTCATGTTTCATTAATGGGATTTTATCTTGCGTAAAGATCAGCGTTAAACTTGAATTTACCATTAACTACATTTTCTCCGGATGACCTCAGAGCATTCCTGAATCATCCTTTGCCATTCCTTCAAAATTTCCGCTTTGCAAATTATAGATATAAAACGCCAGTTCCGCTCGCCTAGTGGGCGAATGTTCCCCGTGGCGCGTCGGCCTCAAGCCCCGCACCGGCACAGCCAGGTTTCTTTGCCTTCGCTTCTGTATCTCGTGGCCATTCTTTCGGGGCCGGCCATTGCTGCTGGCGCTGATGATTAATCCATCAAGCGATGATTTCTTATTCAGCAGCAGCAAATCAGGAGAGAGGATCGTTTGTCATCGTGCAAGGGATCTCCCGAGCGCAGCCAGCCATCCCGCTACCCCGGTTAGCGATCTGGCGCTCGGTCCTCGCCTCGATCACTTGGGAAAATTAAAACGGTGTTAATTCTGTTTTAAAAAATATATATATATGTGTACAAGTTTTTCTTTCAGTTGTACTATCAGACGTGTATTTTATTCTCTTTCTCTTTAGTACCTTTCCTGATAGGAAAATAAATGAACGGAATCGCTCTTAGGCTTGGCTTGTTGTTCAAAGGCGGAGTTGTATTCATTTTTCACATCTCGGACGAACCCTCGCCTCCGCCTGCCTTTGTATCACGGGAAAGCCTTCGGGTTTTCGGAAAATAACTTATTCGGAGGTCAGTGGATTCTTCTAGATATAAAAAAAACACGAGAATAGCCAAACATTTACGGAAATTAGAGCGAAATTAATGTAGAAATACGATAATGACAGAAGCTTTGAAGTGGAATGTGGGTACAAGGAAGTTCGCCAGCTGATTAATAGATTTTTGTATAAAACTAGGCTGAGGTGAAGATAATGGAGCTCCGTTTCATCCAGCTTTAGACTAGAAAAGGGGAAAAAATCACAAATACAGGAGAGCGAGTGGCAGCCTCCCCGCGCATACGATTCCAGGTCACGAAACTACAGAACGTAAAGCCCGAGAAGCAACACTTGAACCTGCAAGATTGAGTAGCAGGAGACCTCCTTAGGACGCCTCACCCCCCACCACTTTTCTTCATCTCCTTTTAGTCTCTTCTCTTTCCTCTTCCACTTCCTTTCTCCCCCCCCCCCCTCCCCCAGCATTCTACCACCTTTCTCCTCCCCTCTCCTTTTCCCTCCCCACCCCCCTTTCATCACCCTCCACAACCTATTCTTCCGTCCCCCTTTCCCCTTCATCCCCCTGCAGTAACCCCATCAACCTTCTCTCCCCATTCCCCTTTCCCCTCCACTCCTACTCCGTACTCCCTCTCCCTTTTCCCCTCCCCATTCCCCTTTCTCACATTCCCTCTCTCCACTCCTCACTCTCTCCCTCCCTTCCTCTCCCCTCTCCCCTCCTTTTTCCCCTCTCCCCTCCTCCCTCCCTTCCCCTCTCCCCTCCTCCCTCCCTTCCCCTCTCCCCTCCTCCCTCCCTTCCCCTCTCCCCTCCTCCCTCCCTTCCCCTCTCCCCTCCCCCCCCCCTTCCCCTCTCCCCTCCTCCTTCCCTTCCCCTCCCCCTTCCTCCCTCCCTTCCCCTCTCCCTTCCTTCCTCCCTTCCCCTCCCCCCTCCTCCCTTCCCCTCCCCCTTCCCCTCCTCCTTCCCTTCCCCTCTCCCCTCCTCCTTCCCTTCCCCTCTCCCGTCCTCCCTCCCTTCCCCTCTCCCGTCCTCCCTCCCTTCCCCTCTCCCCTCCTCCTTCCCCTCTCCCCTCCCTCCTCCCTCCCTTCCCCTCTCCCTTCCTCCCTTCCCCTCTCCCGTCCTCCCTCCCTTCCCCTCTCCCCCTCCCTCCCCCATCCAAAGCGTCCTACCAGGGTGAGCGAAAGGAGAGGGAGAGGGCGTATCGGCTCCCTGTGAGCGATCCTTAGCGGGTGAGGCGGCGGAGGGATGGATGATCCAGGCACCAGGAAAGGACCCCGATTACTGATTAGATTAATGATTTGATTAATTTAGCTCTGGTTATGATTAATCAATGAAGGTGACGATTAACATTTTTCACACTGGGGTTCATAGAAATTTGACGGGGTTTTTTTTTCTCACTCTCATTCTTTTCTTTTCTTTTACCTTTTTTTTCTAAAGGAGTTTTTTTTTTTTTTTTTTAATTAGGCGTGAAAAATGACGTTGTGATGGACGGAGAATACGGACAATAGGTGTCGCTCTGTTTCCTCTCTCTCTCTCTCTCTCTCTCTCTCTCTCTCTCTCTCTCTCTCTCTCTCTCTCTCTCTCTCTCTCTCTCTCTCTCTAACTCTCTCTCTCTCTCTCTCTCTCTCTCTCTCTCTCTCTCTCTCTCTCTCTCTCTCTCTCTCTCTCTCTCTCTCTCTCTCTCTCTCTCTCTTTCTCTCTCTCTCTTCCATTCTCTCTCTCTCTCTAACTCTCTCTCTAACTCTCTCTCTCTCTCTCTCTCTCTCTCTCTCTCTCTCTCTCTCTCTCTCTCTTCCATTCTCTATTTTTCCCCTTTGGTCTCTCACGACGCTGGAATATTATTAATGACAACGGAAATTAGTAGATTATTTTCTCGCATAACGTAATAAAAATCTGAATAATAATGAGATGATTGATGATAAAGGCTAAATAAAGATAATGATAAAAGTGGTAATAGTAATAATCATAATCATAATAATAATGATGATGATAATTGTAATGAAAATAGTATTGATAATAACAGTAATGATAATCGTAATGATAATGATAATTATGATAATGATAATAATAATATTAATGACAATAGTAATGATAATGATGATAATAATAATAATAATAATAATAATAATAATAATAATGATGATAATAATAATGAAAACAGTAATAATAATAGTAATATTAATGACAATAATGATAATAAAAATAATGATAATAATATTAATAAGTGATAACAATCATAATGATGATAATGCTAACTATTATAATTAAAAATATAGTTATGATGATCATGATAATTAAAATAATAATGATAATAATATGAATGATGATAATAAAGATAAGACGAGGAATTATGATAATAATGAAAGCAGTAATAGTAATAATAATAATGATAATACTATTAATGATAATAAAAGTAATAATAATAATGCGCATACGTTTGATAAAGCCGTCAGATCTGTGACTCTTTTGACTGATAAACAATAGTGTCATTTTTCGTTTTAAATTTCAGACGACTTTTGACAGAAAATCTCTCTGTGTTGTCTATATATTTTTTTGTTATGATAATGCAGACTATTACCTAATGGATATGTCTATGGTCAATGACTCTTCACAGGCAAATTATTGTATTCATGAAATGATAAAATAACCGTGTAATTAAAAGTATGTAAATATTTTTAATAGTATTTGTGTTTAGTGTGATGTATAGTTGTAAATGACAATGAAGATAATGATTATTGGTGATTATAAAGATAATATTGATTATAATGGTTGCAATGGAGATAATACTGCTAAGAACATTATTGTTATTATTTTTTTTATAAATTTTATACGTAAACTACTGATGCCACTGTCATCCCATGCCCTAACCAGCATCACCATCTCCCTCGTAATATTCCCCGATACTATTTTCACACCGATGTCACGAGTAATATTCTTGAGCACAAATGACGTCCCATAGTCATCCCGTCTCCCCTCTCCTCCTCCTTCGCCGTCCCCTCTTCTCCTCCCCTCTCCTCCTCCTTCGCCGTCCCCTCTTCTCCTCCCCTCTCCTCCTCCTTCGCCGTCCCCTCTTCTCCTTCCCTCTCTTCCTCCTTCGCCGTCCCCTCTTCTCCTCCCCTCTCCTCCTCCTTCGCCGTCCCCTCTTCTCCTCCCCTCCTCCTTCGCCGTCCCCTCTTCTCCTCCCCTCTCCTCCTCCTTCGCCGTCCCCTCTTCTCCATTCTCTTCCTCCTTCGCCGTCCCCTCTTCTCCTCCCCTTCTCTTCTCCCCTCATCCGTCTCCCCTTCCATCATCGTCTTGGCAACTGTACCTCATTCTCCATAAGAAAAATTAACAGCCTTAACTCCCTTAACTGCCTGGAAATCTCATCAAACAGACAATTACTGACGGCAGATCGCGCCTAAAATTATAATCCTGAGGGCGGAAAAACACCTATCCAAATTATTAATAAAGTGCCAATAATTGTCTTCGGAGGAAGGGTGTCACATAGGATTTTTTTTATTCTTTTTTTACGCTTCGCCATTTTCACCTGAGGATTGCCTGGTCTTTTTTTTTTTTTTTTTCTTTCCTTTTTTTTTTCACTCAATCGATCTCTTTTTATCGTTCGTCTCATGTGGCTAAGATATAGAATGTGGATTTTGGTAGAAATGTAGGTTTGTCTTATTTAAGGATTCTAGTTTTATTATTATTCATTATTCATGAATATCTTTATAGAGTTTTTCCCCTTAATTTTGAGTGAAACCCTTTTTTTCGTTCCCTTCAAATTAGATTTATTACGACGTTCGTTACAACCGTCTATTGCGTCCAGTGACCCTCCTACTTGCCTCTCGGAACAATGAGTTAATGCGTCTTAAGTGAATTAATGTAAAACTGTAAAGTTGTCGTTTAAATCAGCCAGCATCTCTTAAGTTCTCCCGAGCTCAATTCATAATGGTCCTTCTTGCAGAAAACGATATCTCGTAACTCGCGCGCCCGAACCGAAAAAATGTTGTGTTCATTTTCATAGATCAGTTTAACCCTCGCCGACCTCCCCGCTCCCGCCGCTCCTCCGGCAGCTCGGCGATATATCTGGGAGGGCCCGAGCGAACTCCTCCTGGCCTCGAGTGCGAGATCTTACATGTAGCTGCTCTAAAAGCCACTTAATCCGATGAGAGCCGAGATATTAAAATTGGGGCGCTAACGACTCGGCCCAAAATGGGGCACTGAAGGCAAGCGGTGATTTACTTTGACGTGGCGCAGCGAAGGTGACCAGGGTAGGAGGAGGGAAGGCAAGGGGGGTGGAGGAGGTGGTGGGGAGGGAGGAAGAGAAAGAGGAAGAAGAGGAAGGAGAAGATGATGATGGTGGTACGAAGGAGAATAGTAATGAAAATGATGATGACGATGATAATAATAATGATCTTGAAGATGAAGGAGACAAAGAGAGGAATAGGGAGGGGAGACACAAAGATGAAAATAGAAAAAAGCAAGGAGGAGAGGGGGGATGCAGAGGGAGAAAGGGAGATGATTAGGGAAAACGCGAGGGGGAAGGTTAGCGGGCGAAGTACAGGACGAGAAGAGGGGGTGGGGGTGGGGGGGGAAGCGAAGGACGGCCGTAGAAAAGCCTGTGAGTAGGAAACCGGGTAGAAGCAGAGAGGAAAATCAAATACCAGTTGAAAAGGAAATGTTGAAGACGAAGAAGGTAGAGAACCTACTCGATAAAATCTGTGACACTTCATTATTTTCCCTTGTGGAGGGAGGAGGCACTTGACTCCTCGTTAATGTCATGACTCACCAGTTTCTCCGCGCTCATCTCGGCTTCCTCCCCCTCCTCCTCCTCTTCTTCCTTTTCCTCTTCCTCTTCTTCTTCCCCTTCCCTCTCCCTCTCTTCCTCCTCTTGCTCTTCCTAATCTCCCCCCCCCCTTCCCTTCTTCCTACATCTCCCCCCTCCTTCCCCTACTCTTCGTCCTCCACCACGCCTCCTCCTCCTTCCCCCTCCTCCTCCTCCTCCTCCTCCTCCTCCTCCTCCTCCTCCTCCTCCTCCTCCTCCTCCTCCTCCTCCTCCTCCTCCTCTTCCTCCCCTCTCCATCCTCCTCCTCCTCCTCCCCTCTTCCCTCCTCCTCCTCCTCCTCCCCTCCCCCTCCCCAACCCCCTGTCCCTTTCGTGCATCTCCATTGCAAGTGATTCTCCTTCGCTGCCTCTTCTTATTCGTCTCCCGATTGTTGCCTCGGACGACCTCGCATCTTCAGACGTCCCCCCCCCCCCTCCCCTCCCTCACCATTGCCTCCTTCACCTCCGTGTCTCCCCCCTCCCCCCCCCTCCCTTCTT
>NC_061842.1:10210915-10218415 GCF_019202785.1 Penaeus chinensis
GTGCGTGTGGCGCGCGGATATGTGTGTGTGAGTTTGTCTGAAGAAGAGAAATACTTCAAGAGGTTGGAAGATTAAGTTTGTATTCAGTTTTAGCCCGTTAGTAAAGTAACTGAGACTAATTTACCTTCCTCAAGGTGAATGAAAAATAAACAATATATCGCCCGTGTATTAGCACCACAAAACCGCCCAAACGTATATGCATATAGCTTCCGAAGAAACGTGGCTGCATTTAAATTTGGCTTAACTTCGAGCCGGAGAAACGGCACAAGCAAATGCCTGGAGCCGCCGTCCCTCCGCCACGCATTAGGAGGCAGAATGATCCCAAAGTGTTGCCACTCGGCGGAACGCGGGCAGCACCGCTCTCTCCAACATCTATTTTGCATCTCTCTTCCCTGATGATCTTTTTGTGTTCCGTCCGTCAGTTAGGCAATCAGCATCTCTGGACTCTGAGTAACACTAGAGTATTCACGCAAAGTCCCTCACGTGTGTCAGGCGGGGATGGGGCGCCACGCTACTCTCGCTCTTATGCCGTCTGTCCGGAGAGATGATACTCTCCCAGTCGAGAGCAGATTAAGAATATCCTCCAACGGAAGGAAAAATGTTCCTAACTGATCAGGTGTATAAAGATTACGCAGACATGAGACTCCCGAGGGACTTGCGCCCCTCTTGCCGGGGAGGGCGAGGCGCCGCGTTTTCTGCGGAGGACCGGCGGCCAAATCGTTTTAGCCGAAGCGTTTCTTTAAATTGACACGTTGACATCCACCTGTTAGGCCGATTGTGATTTTCATTTGCATGGGCCGCTCTGACCAGCCGCTCCATCGCCAGCGCCACCTCCGGCGGGGAAGGGTGTGGCGGGCGCTCGGGGGGCGTCGGGCGGGATGGCCTAGTGGAGGCGCCTTAAAGGAAATGCATCGCGCGGGGATTAGCCCATGAATAAAGAGGAGGGAAATGGAGGAATGGGGCTGAAGATGTATATGAATGTCTGTATGCAGGTATGTGCTCGTGTGTGCGTGTGTGTGTGTGTGTGTGTTTGTGTGAGTGTGTGTGTGTGTGTGTGTGTGTGTGTGTGTGTGTGTGTGTGTGTGTGTGTGTGTGTGTATGTGTGTGTGTGCATACGCGTGTACGTGCAAGCATTGTCCGAGCAATGAGCACAAACTTCAAGCGCCGAATAGAAGTGCCCCCCCCCCCCCCCCCCAGTGCAAGCGACCCCAAGTGGAGTCTACTTATGGAAGGTGACTTCAAAATGTTAACAAGTTAGACGGAAGGTGGGGAGTCCCGCTCAAACTTTGCCTGGGAATTCTGGAATTCTGGAATATTGTATAAAAGTGACTGACATCGGCCCGGATATTCAAACTGACATGCTGCCAAGGCGGTGATGTGGTGGCAGGCCGCGCGGATGGTGGTGATGTGGTGACAGGCCGTCTGGATGGTGATTTGGTGGCGGGCAGCCGGGATGGTGATGCTGCAAGGTGCGTGGATGGTGAGGGGCGGTTGGCGCTGGTTGGCGATGGTGTGAAGGCAGGCTGAGCGAGGCGCGAGGCGGTGATAGGCAGTGATGTGGCGTGTAAATGTAAACGAAGGTAAATGTGAATCAGTGATACAGAAATGAGAGGAAACCAAAACTCAAAATCTTTTGGGAATAGCGAGACTTAGTTGAATCTTGGTTGTCAATATCCGTAGACTTTTTTTTTGGTATTTGTGTGAGGCAGTTAAATAATTTATTTTTCTCGTGCTATTTTTTCTAGAGTAATGATTATGCACGGAAGTCTGGAAATGCAAACGAATGAAACATATTCATCACTCCCTTTATAAAATTGAATTACATATATGTGAGAAGTTTCGATTAAAAATGCAAGGCGACGATGAAACAGGCGTGGACCGCCCTCGCTTCCTTTCTCATTCATATGCCGTTCTTTTGGCGCATGCATCTCTTATCTATCTCCTTTTATACCTTTATCATTGAATTTCATTATCACAGCAATTAGAGTTGGTAGTATAAGACATAAAAAAATATTAAATGCAAAGCCATCATGTGGTCCGGTTCATGAATGCATCGAAGCTCGCGGCCAGTCCTTCCCCTAACGCCCCCGCTGTGTTATCGCGGCCGATATTATTGCGGAGCGCCGTGGCACACTCATGCACCTGACGCACTTCTCGGGCCTGTCATCCCCCGCATTTGTCACGCTCGAATCGCCTTCAGTGTGTCCAGGGCCGTCACAGGCGCCGCACCTCTCACGCCGGCCATCACACTTCGTCACACTCGCACGAGGCAGACTCCCCGCGGCCGTTCCGATGCCTTAGCGCCACGTTCATAAACATTCCGGTGGCCGCGCATTCGAGTTTCGTCACTGGGTAATTTTCGAGGAGGCCGGACGGACGTCTTAGGAGAAATTGGGACATGTGGGTAAGGAAAAATTGTCCCTTCTGCAGTGTCCCCCGTCAGGTCTGGACCTCAAAAACGATTGCCAGGAATGTGAAAAATGGCAACCGTTGTAGAGCGTGCGAAGCCGTGCATAAGTATACGATTTTTGTTATGTCCTGCGGGTAACTTTTGAAAGTATTGGATATATATTGAGGTTATTTTGGCCCTGGTGTTCGGTAACTGCGTGATCTTTTACCCTGGGATTTATCCTAACTGCCCACGCGGAAGGATTAATGTAATTGTTACTGTCCAGTTTTGAAATCGAAGTCCAAAATCCACAGATGGGGACAGTGCGGGAGTCATCGGGATTTTGGTCACACGGGGCCATTCCAACCGCCCATCTAATTCAACTCAGACTCCAAGTGGCGTATCCCACAACGGATCAGCAGGCAATTGTAGAACTAGTGTCCCAATAACCTAATGACCAAAACCCCGTGGCTTTATCTCACCTGGATGGGACCCCTATATGTAAGTGGCCAAAGAAAAGTTAAATATGGAAATTACAAGGAAACTTGGGCAAACTTAGAGGAAACTTAAACGATGAAAGACGGTGACCCGACCGGGCTTTAACTTTTCCTCGGACTGCGACCTCAACTTTTCCGTCAGATTTCACCAGATTTCACCTCCTCTCCAAATCTGTGGCTTATGTATGCACGGACCTTCCTCAGGTGCTCACAAAAATCGGCCGAGTTTTTAGTAGTTCGCGGTTCTGTGGGCGACACAGCAGGACAGAGGCGTGGCTCTCCCCCTCCCCCCCTCGTGGCCTCGCGTCTGCTCTCCCTCTCCCCGTCTCCCTTTCCCCCTTCCTCGCTCTTTCCTCCTTCCGTCTTTCCGTTCTCTGTCCATCCAGCCCCCTTCGCCGCCCTTTCCTCCTACCGCACCCCCTCTTTCTTTCTTTCTTTTCATCCTTACGTCTATTGGGTTTAAGCATCTTTTCCCCCTGCCTCTCTCTTTGCCTGTTTGTCTGTCTGTCGTTTCTGTTTGTTTGTTTGTTTTCTTTCTGTTTTAGTCCAACCACTTCTCTCTCTCTCTCTCTCTCTCTCTCTCTCTCTCTCTCTCTCTCTCTCTCTCTCTCTCTCTCTCTCTCTCTCTCTCTCTCTCTCTCTCTCTCTCTCTCTCTCTCCTTCTCTCTCTCTCTATCTCTCTCTCTCTATCTCTCTCCCTCTCTCTCTCTCTCTCTCTCTCCCTCTCTCTCTCCTCTCTCTCCTCTCTCTCTCTCTCTCTCTCTCTCTCTCTCTCTCTCTCTCTCTCTCTCTCTCTCTCTCTCTCTCTCTCTCTCTCTCTCTCTCTCTCTCTCTCTCTCTCTCTCTCTCTCTCTCTCTCTCTCTCTCTCTCTCTCTCTCTCTCTCTCTCTCTCTCTCTCTCTCTCTCTCTCTCTCTCTCTCTCTCTCTCTCTCTCTCTCTCTCTCTCTCTCTCTCTCCTCTCTCTCTCTCTCTCTCTCTCTCTCTCTCTCTCTCTCTCTCTCTCTCTCTCTCTCTCTCTCTCTCTCTCTCTCTCTCTCTCTCTCTCTCTCTCTCTCCTCTCTCTCTCCTCCCTCCCTCTCCTCCTCTCTCTCTCTCTCTCTCTCTCTCTCTCTCTCTCTCTCTCTCTCTCTCTCTCTCCCTCTCCCTCCCTCCCTCCCTCCCTCCCTCCCTCCCTCCCTCCCTCCCTCCCTCCCTCCCTCCCTCCCGTCCTCCCCTCGCCCCCCCTCTCTCTCTCTCTCTCTCTCTCTCTCTCTCTCTCTCTCTCTCTCTCTCTCTCTCTCTCTCTCTCTCTCTCTCTCTCTCTCTCTCGCTCTCTTTCTCTCTCTCGCTCTCTCTCTCTCTCTCCCTCTCCCTCTCCCTCTCCCCCCTCTCTCCCCTCTCTCCCTCTCTCCCTCTCTCTCTATCTATCAATATATCTATCTATCTCTAACTCTCTATTTCTCTCGTCTTCTCCCTTCCTCGCAGCCTCCACCCTCCATCATCCGTTTGCCTCATTCTCAACTTTCTTCCTCCCCGCCACCCTTCCCTCGTCGTCGTCTATTTCAGTCCACCTCCAACGCATTAATTAATCTCCTTTCCCATATTTCGTATAGTCTGGTGATCTTTGTTTAGAACTTAAAGAAATACGTCTCAATAAAGGTGATTTACTTTTAGAGTAATCTTTTTTCTTGTTGTCTGGGTTATAACGGGAGTTAATTACTGTATCACATTTATTCAGGAGCGAAATCAGTGTTTTTCCTTTTTTTTTTTATTGCCGTTAACTTTACATGCCTTGTTCTCTATTCATATAATTTCCGTATAAAGGGAAGTATATGACAGTAACTCGTTTTAGCCCTCTTTCTCTCTCTCTCTCTCTCTCTCTCTCTATCTCTTTCTGTCTTCTCTCTCTCTCTCTCTCTCTCTCTCTCTCTCTCTCTCTCTCTCTCTCTCTCTCTCTCTCTCTCTCTCTCTCTCTCTCTCTCTCTCTCTCTCTCTCTCATTCTCTATCTCTTACTCTCTCTGTGTCTTCCTCTCTCTCTTACCCACACACTCACTCTTTCCCCCTCGCATTCCTCCCCCCTCTCCGCCCCCGCCCCCCCTCGTCCCTCCCTGCCTGTCCATAACCTTTCCGCCAAGTTAACCGTAATAATTATCCTTATCGTATAAACCCTTTCAGTCCGCCCGATCCGCTAACACTGTCCATAGATGAAGTACCGACACATATTGCCCTCCGCCAAAACCCTGGGTTCGCCCACAACTTAAATTTATCCCATACAGTAATCTGTCCACTATATTGACCTTAACCGCTTCTATACATTAAGGCCCTCCCTTATATCACATCCCCCGACTCCACTGCTCTAACTCCACTCCATTTAGCCTTTCGTGGAGAATCTCATCCCATAGCTTAATCCCGTCTGTGCGTTAAGCGGGGCTCTCCACATTAACACCTCTCCTGCATTAGCCCATCCCATGCCCTAAAAGCCGCCCACATATGGCCACCTACTTCACCCGCGCCCCTCGCCCCCTGGTCACCGCCCGTCCGTCAAGGCTTCACGCACACCGCCCATCGCCGACCGCCCCTCCGCCCGACTGTCTCTCCAACTTCTTTTTTTTTTTCGTTTTTTTATTTCTAAGTTTTATTTCTGGTGGAAGAACATGGGATTCTTTTGCTTGCGTGTTTCTCTTTATTTGATTTGTTTTTTTGGGTCCCCGTTGTTTTTCTTTGTTTTTGTTTTTATTTGTCATTTCTGGTCCCTTTCTCTCTGACTTTTCTTTCTATCTACTTCTGTTTCTCTCTTTCTCTCTCTCTCTCTCCCTCTCTCTCTCTCTCTCTCTCTCTCTCTCTCTCTCTCTCTCTCTCTCTCTCTCTCTCTCTCTCTCTCTCTCTCTCTCTCTCTCTCTCTCTCTCTCTCTCTCTCTCTCTCTCTCTCTCTCTCTCTCTCTCTCTCTCTCTCTCTCTCTCTCTCTCTCTCTCTCTCTCTCTCTCTCTCAAGATACTTTCCTCACACGTATCCTTCTCCCTTTCTTCGGCCATTTTCAAATCCCTTTAAAACTTTCTTTCGTCTTCCCGCCCTCTCCCCGCCCCGCTCTCCCCTCCGCCGCTGGGAACTCCCCTCTCGTCTCCCTCTCTCTCCCCTCTTTCACTCTATGTCGTTACTTCTCTCTTTCTCCATTTTTTACTTATTCCCCAAATTCGTTTTTTATGACATATTAGTTCTCTTGTCGTTTCTTTCAACGCCTTCTCATGATGTCTCCTCTTTCCTTTATGAGAGATATTTGCTGCTCTCTTTACAGATATGTCTAACTATCTCTGTGTCTGTATTTTCCTGACTATCTTTTGATCATATATATATATATATATATATATATATATATATATATATATATATATATATATATATATATATATACATATTTATACATATATACATATTATACATATATATATATATATATATATATATATATATATATATATACATTCCCACCTTCTTCCTCGTCTACCTCATTCATTTTTCTCTTTCTCCTTCTCAAACACCTCCTCATTCTCATCTCCTCCCCCCCCTCCTCCTCCTTATCTCTTTCCTCCTTCCCCTTCTCCTCCCCTTCCTCTTCCTCTTCATATTCCTCTCCCTTTTTCTACACTCCCTCCTCCTCTTTCTTCTTATCCTCCTTCTTTTCTTCTTTTCCTCCGCCTCCTCCTCCTCCTCCTCATCCTCCTTTTCTTCTTCTCCTCTGCTTCCTCCCCCTCCTCCTCCTCCCCCTTTTCTTCTTTTCCTCCTCCTCCTCCTCCTCTTCCTCCTCTTCCTTTTCTTCTTTTCCTCCTCCTCCTACACCTCCTCCTCCTCCTCCTCCTCCTCCTCCTCCTCCTCCGATAACCATTCGAGTCCACGTGTCCACTCGCCGATCGGATTGGAATGTATTGCTTTACTCTTTTTACTGGAAGGTGTAGAAATGGATGGTTGCGGCTCGGGCGAGGGGAGCCTTCGTGTGTGTGGGGGGGGGGGGCGTCCAGGAGGCGGAGGAGGAGGAGGAGGGTCAGGAGAAGGAGGAGGAGGAGGGTCGGGAGGAGAAGGAGAGGGGAAAGGGAAAGGAGAGAGAGAGAGAGAGAGAGAGAGAGAGAGAGAGAGAGAGAGAGAGAGAGAGAGAGAGAGAGAGAGAGAGAGAGAGAGAGAGAGAGAAGGAGGGAGGGAAGTGGAGAGGGGGATGTAAAGTGGGAGCAGGCATGAGGGCGAGAGGAACCTGGCCGAGGGAGATGTAATAGAGGCCTGATGGATATAGCGAAAGAGCGCGAGGAGAGGGGATTCGGGATTCGACGCAAAAAGGAATGTGAGGGGAGATGATGACACACACGCGGGAGAAGGTGTGCATACGAAGAGAAACAAAGATAGAGGAGAGTACATGTTGATGTACATACATATATGCATACATTTGCGCTTGTGTGTGCGTGTCTGTGTGTGTATGTGTACATTATAGGTAGATAGATAGATGCAGAAATAGATGTAGACAGAGAGATTGTGTGTGTGTGTGTGTGTGAGAGAGAGAGAGAGAGAGAGAGAGAGAGAGAGAGAGAGAGAGAGAGAGAGAGAGAGAGAGAGAGAGAGAGAGAGAGAGAGAGAGAGAGAGAGAGAGGG
>NC_061842.1:10223415-10228415 GCF_019202785.1 Penaeus chinensis
TGATGTGATGAGCTTTTCTTCCTTGGAAAAGGTGATTCGGCAGCGCGGGTTTGGGTGTGTGGTCCGAGGGTTTGTCCGTCGCCGTTTCCAGCCCCTCCTCCTCCTCCTCCTCCTCCTTATCCCCCTCCTCCTCGCCAAGGAACAGTCCTCGTCCTAAATTCTGCCTTTTTATGCTCCCCTGTACACTGGATTTCGAGCTACTACTTTCCTAAACATTTGGGCATTTAGCTATTGCATCTTTTCTAAAGGTTTGCCCGTTGTATTTTGGAGATGCTTTTATTGTCGTCTCTGCTTTTATATCGTCGAGGATTAGCTCTGGTAATCACTCCGGGAAAGAAACTAAAATGCAGGTAATAGCGTAAGCAAGCAAAGACTTCCATATGGCACCATTATCCCCGGCCATCCCAGCGTATTATGACCCCTAATGAGTTGTGACAGAAAGACGCCTTCCCCATTAGCGGGTCGTTGTGGGTTAGGCCCCAGAGTTCCGCAGACTAATTTGATTGCGCCCGTTTAAGATAGGAGCCAATCACAGCCTCTTTATGGCCCGCCCACTTGGCTCGCCAGCACACTTTACAGTTTTACATTAACTACGCAAACCGCCGGCATTTCTAGTCTAATGGCCTGTGATTGATCTACGAAGCGCTAGATCGATCCCGCAAGAGCCTCCCCGAGTGCGCGTGCAATCCACAAGCAGCGAGAAGGAGGCGGAGGCCAAAATAATGAGTAGGGAAGGAGCGGCGTCGCGGGGTTGAGGGCGAAATAAAAACTAACTCGGGTCGGCTAACCATTTCCTGGCTACATACAGGAGACACACGCAGTTACTTTTGCCGAGGGAAGTGGGGAGCTGAGACGCCCATTGAGGAGGTGGGGACGGGGAGGGGCATCATTATGAGGGGAGTTAAGAAGGGAAGAAGGGACGGCCCGGGGAAGTTACAGGGGGAAGTTGAGAAGGAAGTTTAGGAGGACGGCGGACCCTGGCTGGTCGAGGCGAGGAGGAAAGGAGACAGGATGGCAGGGAGAGAGACGGTAAAAATACCATGCTTGGGGCCGTGCAAAGTCTAGGGTCTCGCATTGCCACATTTCTTAAACGTTCCTTAAAAAAAAAAAAAACTGCGCCGGTAACAATTAATTTAATTTGCCCCTTTTTAATGGTTACTAACAGGCAATCGAATGTGTGTGATGTTTCAAAAAAAAAAATCTTCTGTAGTCTTATCAAACGGCAGATGGAGTGTTAATATGGGAGAAAAATATAAAAAAACTGACAATAAAGCCTTGACGCAGTCATTCATATTTCAAAACTACCTTTACAAAAATTGTCGATCTTGTTCTGACCATCTGAACATCTGAGCGCTGTTCATTGCGAAGAAAGGGGTTCGAATGAATGAAGATAACCATTCTCATTCATACCTTTTCCCACATTTGTCGGAGCATCTGTTGGTTTTGGTATAATTATATTCTTTACATTGATATCCAATCAACTTTGCAAAACAATTGTTTCACTTTCGAAATCTAACTAATTCTTACAACATTAAAGCATAAAATTAAGTTTATACACAAGGTGTAGAACATGATAGGTCGCAGTCAAATAATTAACGATGGCACGAAACCATTAATATTATTCATCAAGTCATTAAAACCATGATTAACTAAATTAGATACGTATCTAAACAAGAGCAGTTAAATATTTATCTAGTGAGCTATTACAGCACTGAATATGTTAATTGGTAAAATCTGACAATGGTAACGTATACTGCGATGGGAAAATAAAACGCTACATATTTTGTTATTCATATTGTCTGTCTGTCATGAGGGAGAAGCATATATTGCACAGAATATAAAAGCAGATCTATATTAATACAATATAAGTGTTTCTATAACATGCATCGTGCATGGTTAATCTTCTAAGAAGAATAAACGTAAATCAACGAAAGAGCATTCATGTACACTGGAAATGGAAATGTATTTGAGGACACGTATTAAGCGGCTGTGTCCCAATAGGTCAGCAGAATTGCGGATCAGACATTTAGGCGCAGCCACTCAAAATAGCGCTGCAAACTGTCCAGTAAATGAGGCTGGCGTCGGGGCGCTGGTCGAATATGCTACTGTGTTTACACGGAATTACCATAACTAAATTCTCTGTACAACTATTCATATGCTTTCAAACTGCTGGAATTGGCATGTAAATATGATCTCTCCGGCGGTGTATGTTGGTAATGTGATGTACAAACGTCATTTACATCATTGTATAATCATGTAGCACAAAGTGATTATGTACTCGAATGGTAATGTCGGTCAAGGGACCTCTCGGGCACTTGCTGATGACTGCATGTTAAGTGTTTCCTCTCAACAACATTTCCAGCAACTGCGTCCCCGCCCCATGATTCCAACCGCTATGTTTTCGCCACATTTAGAAAAGAAATAATGATAAGGATAGCAACGGATGATGATAAAAAGTCCGCATATTTTCGCGGATCTCTCTTCACGACATCTCTCCACGTTCATTGAAATTCACAGAAAAAAAAAACAAAAAAACTTGTCGTTACGTCTACGTCCATACAGCCTCTCCCCGGCACTCTGTAGACGTCGTCGCCCTGGCTGCTTCAAAGCGACACACGTCAACATTGCGTCACCGCCCGCCATTAACATACCTTAACAATGCTTATTCTCGCTCATTCTCCTGCGCCGGTATGCAGAGCCACCGTTGCACCAGAGCATCTCGTCCTCCGTGCTCAGCTCCTTCTCAAGCCACGTGACTCTGTATCCGTTTCTTCACCATTGTAAAATCATGCCTTTCACAATGCAGTTGCTGAGTCATCCGTTGCTATATTATCTCCCCATTCAATCGAAAAAAAAAGTGCTTAAGTGGTAAGTGCGCTGTAGCCGCCCTCCCTCCCCATGCGTCAGTGCTATGCGATCCCAATGCATGTGGCTGCTTGGTAATGTTTCTACACTGCGCTGCACTGTTAAATGGCCTTACACTGACACCCATCGTTTCAGTACTTCACTACTGGGTTGGTGAAATGCTCGCTGGCCAGGTATTGTTTCATGCACGTAAATACATATAGATATTTTTTTCTTTATTTCTTCACAGCATAAAACCAATTTTCTAACCCTTTTCCACCGACAGGAAATGTGTTGCTCTCCTTTTTTTAAACAATTTTTATATATAGATTGTTTCGCTGGTGTTATTTTTCCTGCATTATATACTGATGCGTTTATTTATTCGATAAAGATAAATCGCGCCGTTATTTTGATGCAAAAAAAAAAATATATATATACATTAAACTGCTGGTTACACGAAGCGCTCCCAAAGATCCCCCTCCCCTTCCTCCCCTCCCCTCCCCTCCCCTCCCCTCCCCTCCCCTCCCCTTCCCTCCCCCCATCGTATGGAACCCGGGTATTGGTAGTTAATATTCGTAGGGTATTCAGCAAATTCAGAACTCATGTTTTATTAATGTTTTGATATTTTATATTATCCGCATTAAATTCATGTGAATACGGCGGACATTGCCAGAGACAGTGATGGCGTGGGTCTGCTCTCGCCAGTCATTATATTTCATTATTTTCGCCCCTCGAATAGGAAGTCAAAGTTGTACATCTTTTGCCGTTTACGAAAAACTCGAGCGGCGACTTAACCCTTTTATTCCCCCTCTGTAAAATTGCCAAAACAAGTATTATTCTTTGTCCCAAATTTCAACATAAAACCTAAATCACTGTTTAACAAAAAATTGCAAGAATATACATATTTTTGCGTTGATGTTTGTTTGAATTATGTCCCATCATTAAATGGTCATTATTCAAATAAATTCTGATACATCTCATTCATTTTTTATGGCTTACCCATACAAAAATCCTCAAACAGAAATAGGGTTACGGACAGTTCATATCACAGTGGGCTGACTGACATTAGTACTATGGGGGGAGGGGGGTAAGTAATGGCTAGTTTGATAGTTGTTGTTTTATTAGTTTATATGTTTAGAGTTACCTAGTTGGAAAATAAGTTTGCGCTCGTATTCGTCATCATCATGTGGAGAATCGCCGTTGCCACATTTAGTTGGTTTTTTTCAGCGTCCTCAAGTGTTATTATAGCTTACCATCGTTATTCGTGTAGTGTCTGAACTACATTCCGTAACCACCACAACTACCGATATACTTTAGCTGTAGGAAAAAAAACGCTGTCAGTAGAAAGAAACACAATTGCGGTCACAATCCCCGCCTTCGTTGCTGCCTCCGTCACAACCGCCGTTGCCAACAATCACCACCGTAAAGCTTCAACATCACCCTTGCTGTCATCATATCTGCAACAACTGTCATCTCGAACACCACACTGTCATCGCTACCACTATCCCCATCACCACAAGCACCACCACGGCTATCAGCAGCCGCACCATCTCCACCTACACCATCACCACAACCATCACCATAAACACAATGACCACGCCTAGCGTCACCATAACCATCATCACCACCACTGTCACCATAGCCACCACCATCACCGGCACCATAGCCATCACCACAACAGCGCGCATCACCGCCAGCCCGCCCCGCCACCACCGCGAGGCCCGGCGTCCCTCCCCTGTCGAAACTAATCTTGGATTCACCTCATGTTCATTTCATTTTACGTGGAATAAAAACGCTATTTCCGCTGTGTCCCCCGTGTCACCAGTGGGCCGGGCGGGGAATTTGTTCTTTTTTTATTCCCGTATGTACAGCCGTCTTTCTTTTGTTTTCTCGCGTTACCTGTTACCTTGCCTTGTTGCTCTTCGTCGTTTCTAAGGGTCGGGGCACGGCGATGCCCGACGGCCTGCCTCTCCACGGGCGCGGATCCAGAGGTTTTGTTTCGGTCTCTCTCTCTCTCTCTCTCTCTCTCTCTCTCTCTCTCTCTCTCTCTCTCTCTCTCTCTCTCTCTCTCTCTCTCTCTATCTATCTATCTATCTATCTATCTATCTATCTCTCTCTCTCTCTCTCTCTTTCTCTCTCTCTCTTCTCTCTCTCTC
>NC_061842.1:10233415-10245915 GCF_019202785.1 Penaeus chinensis
TGTGCGCTTCGTGGGTTGTCTGTTGGTGTTTTTGTGACGGTGGACAAAGGCCACGAGGCGGAGCACGAAGCGGCGGGTGCGGATGGCTGCGCGCGATGTGATGGCGGGGAGCGACCTTGTCTCTCGTGGCACTTAGAGATCCGACGGCATTATGGCGCAAGCGGCGCCTCTCGTTACGCGCTCAATCAACAGGTGCGAACACATCCAGAGCCACAGGGTCGGTAGCTGACTGATAGACCATGGTAGGGGGAACTTGAGGACACTTTATGAGAAAGGGAGGGACGGACAGCTATAGGTTGATGGAGAAGGAGAAAACGAAGGACGATGATGGAGAGACTACAAAATCCCTGCGAATAGTAATGATTCTCTCACCCTTCACCGTTCACGCCCTCGGAAAACAGCGCGTCAGGCATAAGCATCCTCTTTGGCGTGGAATGTCCGCGTTTCCCCCACCAAGAGCCTGGAAATTTTACAGTGTGAACCCATAAAAGTGGCGCTGAACTCCCAAAGTGTTCTCGGGTGGCCACGGCGGCTGTATAAAGTTGAACCAACCCCCGCCGTATAATTGGGCCGTCCTCTGCATAACTGTGGTCACTTTAATGCTAGCAAGAGTCCGGGGAGGGAAGGAGGGTGGTAAAAGCCTCGCGCTCTTTAACCCAAGTGTCCAACTCGGCGGCCTGCTTCGACCTCCTCCTCAAATCTGTGGAGACAAGGAAGTTGCAATCGCTGTCGATATTTCGTAAAATTCAATTATTTCTTAAAAGTAAAACATAATTTTTCTCACACTTGGAGACTGAACGTAGTTTCCAGTAATCTTTTTATTTTTTTTTTTTTTTTTTGGGGGGGGGAAGTAGACAATACGTTTTATTATTTACTGCCGATAATGTAATATATATATTTTAACTCAGCGAAGGACGTGTAACACAGCGCCAGAGAAATCAAGTATTTGTTTTCTATACTCAATAAGTTGTGAAAGTTTATTCCACTTATTTCACATGAACAGTCACCGATAATCAATGGCTTTTAAAAATAACGATGATATCTGCGGGTAAACGTTATGTATATCCATTTGTTAACGTAAAATAAAGCAATAGCATAAACAGTCTTTTTCTCCTCGCCATAAAGATACGTATGACCATGGTACTCTCTGAAAAAAAAAAAAACTATCGTTAAGCGTAAGCAGGATTCTGGCGCCTGTCCGAGCGTGTGTTTACCCTTAATCTCACGGCCGCAGCATCATCTCCGCATAAGCCACGTAGGCCTATCTTTGATGAATCACTCGCCCATTGTTACCCTTTCAATTAGCAACTCCTGTCTCGTGTTTTCGTACCTCTTCACCCCCCCCCCCCCATCCCCGAATGCGCGCTTCAGCGCCCCCTCCTTTCCTTTCTCTTTCCTTCCAGCCGTTTATTCATCTTTATGGCCCCCTTTCCCTACCCGGCCTCCCCCGCCCCAGCCCCGAAAGCTACTGATTGATACCCCCCTCTCATAATCACCTCGCAACTACTCCTGCAATTAATTTTCATCTCACTCGAGTCCCCTTTACCTTGAGGTCGGTCGCGAGAAGGCGCCGTGGCCCGCGCGCTCAGCCTCCTCGTCGGCTTCGGGATAGTTCTTCGATTTTTCCCTTTTCCTTTCACTGCCTGTTTCTTCTTCATCTTCTTCTTTATTCTGTTCGTGGTTCAGTCGGATGCTGTTTGATTTTGGAATGAGATTCTCTCTCTCTCTCTCTCTCTCTCTCTCTCTCTCTCTCTCTCTCTCTCTCTCTCTCTCTCTCTCTCTCTCTCTCTCTCCCTCTCTCTCTCTCCCTCTCTCCCTCTCTCCCTCCCTCCCTCCTCCCTCCCCTCCCCCCCCCCCTCTCTCTCTCTCTCTCTCTCTCTCTCTCTCTCTCTCTCTCTCTCTCTCTCTCTCTCTCTCTCTCTCTCTCCTCTCTCCCTCTCTCCCTCCCTCTCCCTCCCTCTCTCCCTCCCTCCCTCCCTCCCTCTCTCCCTCTCTCCCTCCCTCCCTCCCCCCCTCCCCTCCCCCCCTCTCTCTCTCTCTCTCTCTCTCTCTCTCTCTCTCTCTCTCTCTCTCTCTCTCTCCTACCGATGCTTTAGATATAATCGTAATCGTTACGCACCGATTTCAAACCATCAATATGTGTTTTTTCCCCTCGTCTTTGCCTCTAAACGGCTGTTCACTAGTTAGGCTGTATGCTGTCATTCAGACGCCTAACTTGTGAAACGTTAATTTGGTCAGTAAACTTTCACAAACGTTATTGCCGTTTGACATTTCCTGAAATACGAAAGCGAAAACACTCTCCCTAAATAGTGAAGTTCTTTTAGTTAGAGCAAGGAAACGACATGTAAAAAGAGGTTGTTTGGTGGTTTCAGACATTGTTCTTGTAATTACGAGCACATGTCTGAATATTAAAACACAGTACGTCAAAAAATGTATTTTCCGTTTAAGACTTTTTTTATTCGTTTTTGTAGTGCGTAAATTCTCTGGTTATGTGTGTGAGTGTGTTTCTCTCTGTTTATGTGTGTGTGTGTGTGTGTGTGTGTCTTTGTGTGTCTGCTTATGTGCGTGTGTGTATGTGCGCGTGCGTTTCCCTAAGGCCATCGTCCCGAATCTCTCCCTTCTCCAGACTCCCTCCTTTTGTTCCTTGAGCATCATCCATCACCTGGCATGGCATGGCCTTGTCTTGCCCATTCACGCCCATCAGACCTGCTAACTTCAACACTAACTACCGCTCCCATACACAGAGAAGGAGAGAGAGACAGAGAGAGAGAGAGAGAGAGAGAGAGAGAGAGAGAGAGAGAGAGAGAGAGAGAGAGAGAGAGAGAGACAGAGACAGAGACAGAGACAGGGACAGAGGAGAGAAAATAGAATGGATTCGAGAGAAAGAGAGACGGAGGGAAGACGAGTGAGAGAGAGAGAGAGGGGGGGGGGGGGTCGGAGACAAAAGTGAGAGAGGAAGAGAAGCGGAGAAAAATCGAGAAAGAGAGGAGAGGGGCGAGCGGGAGAGCAGCGGGTCGGACAGCCCCCGGGAGCGCGCGTGACGAGGGCCAGCGTTGGCGGAGCGACACAGTAAGGCGCGGGAGTGGAAGGTGTGCAATATTACTCCAAGGTTCTGCATCGTCTTATTTCCATCCAATCCCCCGCCTTCTCCAGCGGCTCATTTCCCGCTCCCTCTGCCTTAACCGGTTTATGGCCAACGCGCCCTCCCCCTCCCCCTCCCCTCGGCCCGAAGAAGGCGCATTATCGCCCTAACTGCGCCTTTTAGTCTGATTATTCTCCCTAATTGGTAAACTCCCCGTCATCTTTCAGCCGCGCCGCGCCTTTCGCACTTGCCTCGGCGCCGCAAGTAGCGCAGTGCCCCCTCGCAGACACAGAAAATGTGACGGAGCGCCCCTGGCCTTCCCTTGCAGCCCCTCTGTCACCTCCTAACTTTCCGGTCCTCATTATAAATTCATTAAAAATCGTATCAATTATAAATCCACTTTGGATCTAATCTGAATCCCCCCCTCTACCCCCCTACCTCCCTCTCTCGTGCCTTCAGCCACCCCCAACCTGCCCCCGCCCTTCTCTCTCTCTCTCTCTCTCTCTCTCTCTCTCTCTCTCTCTCTCTCTCTCTCTCTCTCTCTCTCTCTCTCTCTCTCTCTCTCTCTCTCTCTCTCTCTCTCTCTCTCTCTCTCTCTCTTTATCTATCTCTATCTCTATTTATATCTCTATCTCTCTCTCCATCTATATATATCTATATCTGTTTACCTATCTTTCTCTCGCGCCATCTGTCTATCTTTATATCTCCCCGTCTATCATTGTACGCATCAGTCTTCAGGATCTCTCTCACGTCTTTCATTCCCTCTTTCCTTTGTCTTCTTTATTCCCCTGCATTTTACTTTCTGTTGGCATTTCACACACACAATAGTTGCGTCAGCTTTTGTCTATTTCCTCTTTCCCTCTGTTCGTCTCGTATTTCTTTTTTTGTTCTATCTTTAGATTTTAGATTCTCTCTCTCCCTCTCTCTCTCTCTCTCTCTCTCTATATATATATATATATATATATATATATATATATATATATCGGTCTATCTATCTATCTTTCTCTCTCTATTTATCTATCTATCCATTTATCTATCTATATCCCCCCCCCCCTCTTTCTCTTTCTCTCTCTCTCTCTCTCTCTCTCTCTCTCTCTCTCTCTCTCTCTCTCTCTCTCTCTCTCTCTCTCTCTCTCTCTCTCTCTCTCTCTCTCTCTCTCTCTCTTTCTCTCTCTCTCTCTCCTTCGTGTGATATTCACTTCGCTTTTCCCTTGTCACTGATGACCTACCTTTCTTACCTGTTACAGTTGCCAGTTAGTTACTTTATAGCCTGGCAAAGTAATAAGGAATGTAATTAATGAAGTTTTTTTCCTACCCTAGCTATAACTTCATTAAGTAGACTATGGCTACCCCCGATTATCTTAAATATGCATCGCCGTAGAGTTGTGAGTGTCATAAATTGGGCGTTTACTAGCAAAGCAAACTTATAGGAGAAAAATCACACACAAAAAAAAAACAATCTTTATCTAGTTGGAACCATTTTTTATCTTCCGTTTATTAATTTCTTATTTCCCGGCGGCCGCGTTTACATTTACGGCTCGGGAGACGCGGAGTGATCGGCCGTGCGTCATAATACGGCAACTCTCCAGACACTAAAAGGTGTAATTAAGCCAGCCGTAAAAGAGGTGGGTGGGTGGTTTACCTCCGCCGTAACCCGGACGTAAAAGTGTCGTTATGAAAAGCAAGAGAAGAGCGCGTCGTTCAGAGGAGTTGGTGTCGTTCATTCAGGCGGAGGCCGACTGTTCGGGCGGCCGCGCCTTCGGACTCCATGGCGCGGCCTCGCGTTCCTGCCGCCGCCGACGCCGGAGCCGCTGCTTCAGGCGCGGGAGCCGGCAGGACGCGGCGCTCAGAAGACGGCCCGCGCGAAATTATTGCAAGCGATAAAAAGCTGATATGAAACAGAAATAGGATGAAATAAGTGAGCTCGGTGGGAATGGGGTGGCATAAACACACGCAGCCATGCACACGCGCACACACATACACACACACACATACACACACACACACACACACACACACACACACACACACACACACACACACACACACACACACACACACACACACACACACACACACACACACTCACACTCACACACACGCGCGTGTATGTGTATGTGTAGATAGATAAAAATGTATGTATTTGACCCACACGCTGTATGTGTGTATATTAGTATTGTATACATATTTTATGCATCTTCGTTTGCATTTATCTTTCCCTTTTTACATAATAATGGCTTATTTCCATCTGCATAGATTATTATTCTCCTGTAAAATATATAAGCTTCATATAATTTCTGGCCAATATTTAAATAATTTACGACGGTGTAGCGGGAGGGCCTGGCGGCGCGCGATGAAAGATGCAGGCCGCGGGGAGCAACACGCACTGATGCATGTACACGCACTGATGCATGTACACGCACTGATGCATGTACACGCACTGATGCATGTACACGCACTGATGCATGTACACGCACTGATGCATGTACACGCACTGATGCATGTACACGCACTGATGCATGTACACGCACTGATGCATGTACACGCACTGATGCATGTACACGCACTGATGCATGTACACGCACTGATGCATGTACACGCACTGATGCATGTACACGCACTGATGCATGTACACGCACTGATGCATGTACACGCACTGATGCATGTACACGCACTGATGCATGTACACGCACTGATGCATGTACACGCACTGATGCATGTACACGCACTGATGCATGTACACGCACTGATGCATGTACACGCACTGATGCATGTACACGCACTGATGCATGTACACGCACTGATGCATGTACACGCACTGATGCATGTACACGCACTGATGCATGTACACGCACTGATGCATGTACACGCACTGATGCATGTACACGCACTGATGCATGTACACGCACTGATGCATGTACACGCACTGATGCATGTACACGCACTGATGCATGTACACGCACTGATGCATGTACACGCACTGATGCATGTACACGCACTGATGCATGTACACGCACTGATGCATGTACACGCACTGATGCATGTACACGCACTGATGCATGTACACGCACTGATGCATGTACACGCACTGATGCATGTACACGCACTGATGCATGTACACGCACTGATGCATGTACACGCACTGATGCATGTACACGCACTGATGCATGTACACGCACTGATGCATGTACACGCACTGATGCATGTACACGCACTGATGCATGTACACGCACTGATGCATGTACACGCACTGATGCATGTACACGCACTGATGCATGTACACGCACTGATGCATGTACACGCACTGATGCATGTACACGCACTGATGCATGTACACGCACTGATGCATGTACACGCACTGATGCATGTACACGCACTGATGCATGTACACGCACTGATGCATGTACACGCACTGATGCATGTACACGCACTGATGCATGTACACGCACTGATGCATGTACACGCACTGATGCATGTACACGCACTGATGCATGTACACGCACTGATGCATGTACACGCACTGATGCATGTACACGCACTGATGCATGTACACGCACTGATGCATGTACACGCACTGATGCATGTACACGCACTGATGCATGTACACGCACTGATGCATGTACACGCACTGATGCATGTACACGCACTGATGCATGTACACGCACTGATGCATGTACACGCACTGATGCATGTACACGCACTGATGCATGTACACGCACTGATGCATGTACACGCACTGATGCATGTACACGCACTGATGCATGTACACGCACTGATGCATGTACACGCACTGATGCATGTACACGCACTGATGCATGTACACGCACTGATGCATGTACACGCACTGATGCATGTACACGCACTGATGCATGTACACGCACTGATGCATGTACACGCACTGATGCATGTACACGCACTGATGCATGTACACGCACTGATGCATGTACACGCACTGATGCATGTACACGCACTGATGCATGTACACGCACTGATGCATGTACACGCACTGATGCATGTACACGCACTGATGCATGTACACGCACTGATGCATGTACACGCACTGATGCATGTACACGCACTGATGCATGTACACGCACTGATGCATGTACACGCACTGATGCATGTACACGCACTGATGCATGTACACGCACTGATGCATGTACACGCACTGATGCATGTACACGCACTGATGCATGTACACGCACTGATGCATGTACACGCACTGATGCATGTACACGCACTGATGCATGTACACGCACTGATGCATGTACACGCACTGATGCATGTACACGCACTGATGCATGTACACGCACTGATGCATGTACACGCACTGATGCATGTACACGCACTGATGCATGTACACGCACTGATGCATGTACACGCACTGATGCATGTACACGCACTGATGCATGTACACGCACTGATGCATGTACACGCACTGATGCATGTACACGCACTGATGCATGTACACGCACTGATGCATGTACACGCACTGATGCATGTACACGCACTGATGCATGTACACGCACTGATGCATGTACACGCACTGATGCATGTACACGCACTGATGCATGTACACGCACTGATGCATGTACACGCACTGATGCATGTACACGCACTGATGCATGTACACGCACTGATGCATGTACACGCACTGATGCATGTACACGCACTGATGCATGTACACGCACTGATGCATGTACACGCACTGATGCATGTACACGCACTGATGCATGTACACGCACTGATGCATGTACACGCACTGATGCATGTACACGCACTGATGCATGTACACGCACTGATGCATGTACACGCACTGATGCATGTACACGCACTGATGCATGTACACGCACTGATGCATGTACACGCACTGATGCATGTACACGCACTGATGCATGTACACGCACTGATGCATGTACACGCACTGATGCATGTACACGCACTGATGCATGTACACGCACTGATGCATGTACACGCACTGATGCATGTACACGCACTGATGCATGTACACGCACTGATGCATGTACACGCACTGATGCATGTACACGCACTGATGCATGTACACGCACTGATGCATGTACACGCACTGATGCATGTACACGCACTGATGCATGTACACGCACTGATGCATGTACACGCACTGATGCATGTACACGCACTGATGCATGTACACGCACTGATGCATGTACACGCACTGATGCATGTACACGCACTGATGCATGTACACGCACTGATGCATGTACACGCACTGATGCATGTACACGCACTGATGCATGTACACGCACTGATGCATGTACACGCACTGATGCATGTACACGCACTGATGCATGTACACGCACTGATGCATGTACACGCACTGATGCATGTACACGCACTGATGCATGTACACGCACTGATGCATGTACACGCACTGATGCATGTACACGCACTGATGCATGTACACGCACTGATGCATGTACACGCACTGATGCATGTACACGCACTGATGCATGTACACGCACTGATGCATGTACACGCACTGATGCATGTACACGCACTGATGCATGTACACGCACTGATGCATGTACACGCACTGATAATCACATACGCACATGCATGTACACATACATAAACACACTCACATACACGCATGCACACGCACATACACATAAAATGAGAGGGTCACCTTTAGACTCCAACCGCACAGATGCAAACGCAAAACATTTAAAACGCCCTGCATACGATAAACAAAAAAACAAAAAAAAATCACAAACAAAAAAATACAAGTTTGTGAGTCACCAGTTGTTAATTATAAAACCTATTTCTGTTTGATAAACCTCTGGCACCGGGGTTTCAGATTACTGTGTGAGGAAGAATAGACCGTGGCCCTCAACTGAACCCCCGGGCCGTAAAACGTTATGAGATAGAATTTGCACAAACCACATTATGTTGACAGTCTCTCCTTAGGCGGTGCACCGTTTACATACGTTTTGTGCCTCTCTGTCTCTCGCTTTCTGCCTCTCCTTTTTATTGATTCTCTCTCCTGCGTCTTCTCTCTCTCTCTATATATATATATATAGAGAGAGAGAGAGAGATAGATAGATAGATAGATAGATAGATAGATAGATAGACATATAGATATATCTTTCTCTCTCTCTCGCTTTCTCTCTCTTCTTCTTCTTCTTCTTCTTCTTCTTCATCTTCTTCTCTCCCCCCTTCCTTCTCTCCCTTTTCTCTCTCTCCTCTACTCGTCTACACATTTTCTTCTCTTTCTCTCTTACTTCCAAGGTTAAAAGCTGACTTCAGGGCTTCCTTTTTTAAAATTTCAGAACTCTCTTCGTTAACCTGATGAAGCAAGAGGCCCTTTATCAGTTTCAGTTATCGGTCTCTTGGTTTGTTCATATACGTTATCTAGCTCGCCTTTTTATCTATACACTGCCTCATTTCCGTGTTTTTCATTTCTTTTGTTTTGTTCACTCTCTCTTTGTCTTTTTGTTAGTCTGTCCTTTCAGTTTCTCTCGCTCCCTCTGTCTATCTCTCTCTCTTCCCCCTTCCCTTCTCCCAAGTCTAACCTAACCTTTCTTTCGCCTCGCCTCCCTCTCCCCTGTCTTTCTCAGGTAACATTTCCTCTCACTCACCTCATCCCCAGACTTTTAGTTCACCTTGCATCTCTATCTTAGAACTTCTTCCTCTCCATCTCCCACTCCCTCTCCCTCTGCCTCTCCCTCTCCCTCTTCCCTCGTCCTCTCCCTCTCCTACTCCTCCTCGCCATCTCCCTCTCCCTCTCCGTCTCCCTGTCCCTCACCCACCTCCCTCTCCCTCTCCCCTCGTCCTCACCCTTCCTAGAGCACGTAATTGGTGCTCAGCTCACGCGTCTATCGGGCGACAATTACAGGTCCAGCTGGTAAAACGCCCTATTAAAAAAGTTTTTCTGAGAGATCACCCGCGGGACTACAAATTGTTTTAGAACAACGCTAATTTCTTGGGATTATTTCACTCCTTCACGAATATCCACACCGACGGATCCATCGGGCGAATCGGCCGTTCGTGGCGCGCGGATAAAAAGTGGCGAGAGCTGGTCAGGATATGGGTTTTATGGTGGCCTCATATTTAAGGCGAGTGATGTGCTTCGGCCCCATCAAGTGCGAGCGCGGCGGCGTGCGGCGCGGGGTTAATGCCACTTGCCGCGCAGGTCGACTCGATGCCGGGCTGTTGTTGCTTTTTCTCTCTTTAGGTGTTTGTGCGTGGAGGGGGGAGGGGGTAGTGAGAGTATGGGAGGGGGAGGGAGGGAGAGAGAGAGAGAAAGAGAAAGAGAAAGAGAGAGAGAGAGAGAGAGAGAGAGAGAGAGAGAGAGAGAGAGAGAGAGAGAGAGAGAGAGAGAGAGAGAGAGAGAGAGAGAGAGAGGGAGAGTGAGTGAGTGAGTGAGTGAGTGAGAGAGAGAGAGAGAGAGAGAGAGAGAGAGAGAGAGAGAGAGAGAGAGAGAGAGAGAGAGAGAGAGAGAGAGAGAGAGAGAGAGAGAGAGGGGGGGGGGAGTATGACAAAAAAGGGTGAAGAGAGGGAGGGAGACAGTGATACAATGAGGATACAGAGAGAGAGAGAGAGAAGAGGGGGAACTAGACAGTATTTAGAGCGCGGAGAGACAGCAGACGACAAAGGATTTACCAAAGATCGGAAAACAAAATAATATAAAAAGTATAACGCTTCCGAAGTTGCAGAAGTGGCAAGGAAAGATATGTTACCGAGATGCGAGCAAGGAGAGCAGGAATTTACTCAGGGCTCGAGGCGATAAACGAGTTAGGTGATGGAAAGTTTTATCTATGGGTTCCGGCCGAGCTTTACTCTGTCCGCGGAATTAGGAAAGACGGAGGAGACCGAGCAGTTCACCTTCCCTTTTGTATTTGCTGCACATAAAGCAGCGAATGGTTGTTCCGCGGCGAATGAAGCCAGGGCACTTGGCGGGTCGGGGCAGGTGCTCACGGCGGTCGGTACAGGTGTCCTCGTTGCGTTAAGGTGACTCGAGCGACGGCCCAGCAGATTTTATGATACGGTAAACCAGATGGCAGATAACCTCACAGCTGGTGTAATGACATCGTCTGATCCCTTTGGCTGTTGTCCGATTTCACTCGAGCCAATTGCTACGCTTGATTTGATGTTTGTGGAACTAAAAGTCCGTCATTCCATTCTTAACTGTAAGTAAAAGAGAAATTAATTCTAACCGATCATTATGAAGAAGTTCCTAGTCAGGCCCGAAGGAGCATCGAGACCTGGGGAGCGAGATCATAATCGGTACACGAGTGGCAGGCAGGGTACGTGCCTGTGTTTGTGCGCCTCGCCATTATCGGGAATGGTTACCCTTTTCTCTCCCGATGATTTTTACCGGTTGACAGTAATCTTAGGATATTTCCACCGCATTTCAATATCTTTTCCAACTTGTGTTGTGCCCTCCAGAACTTTATGGTTCGTGTTGGATTTCTTGGTAAGAGTTTCATTTTTAAAAATAACTTTCTTTTTCTTTAGTAAATTTTAACCTACATTTCTAAGCAAGTTTAACAATTATCCAAGATACACAACGCTTAGAATCTTAGTTGCTTCGTGCATCCCAGTGCTTCTGGCTCCTGCGTCATTCTAACCATACTACACGAAGGACGACCACGCATCCCATCCTATAGCAAAGCACGTTTCCCTTTCACGTATTAAGACATCCCTTAGACCCCCGGGACAACACAGAACCTCCCACACATACCTGTGTTGGCTCGCGTTGGTTTCAAGCCGTGGGATTCGAGCTCCGCCTGCGTGTATCGGCAACGCAGCAGAGGCCATTGTGTCGTGGTCTGGAGGCCCGTCGCGTCTCTCGTGTCGTGGACATAATGCGTACCTCGTGAACCCTACTATTGCCGTTCCTCTCTCTCCTCCTCGAACGTTTTGTGCTTATTCATGATTTGTTCATGACTGAGATTATTACGTCCCCCGATGACTGATACATTTAGAAGATGGGGAAGAAACCATGAATAATAAAAGAGAAAAAAGAAAAATATATATATATTACATAGACAATTGTGGGAAAGTTGTCCTGCGTAAGTTTGCAAGATTTATAAGACACGCCCTCTTTTACTGCAAGGTGTTTCGGACATTAAATAGAATTTGTTTAGGATGGCTAAGAGGTTGTATTTTAGACTAGACTAAGCTGTGGGACGGATCTGGCGTCACTCCCTAGTTTGCATATTAGAGGTATCACCTTTTTTTCGTTTTTTCTTGTACTTGCCTTTGTGTTGTATATCTTTTGTGATATGAGAAGATGAATATGCGGAAGGGCAGTGAATGGATAGGAAGAAACTCTCTCTCTCTCTCTCTCTCTCTCTCTCTCTCTCTCTCTCTCTCTCTCTCTCTCTCTCTCTCTCTCTCTCTCTCTCTCTCTCTCTCTCTCTCTCTATGTCTCTCT
>NC_061842.1:10248415-10255915 GCF_019202785.1 Penaeus chinensis
GTGTTTTGCATTTGCTGTCAATTTTAATCTTGCAAAGTTTCCTTAAGGTCGTTATGGATGCTGTTGGCGGCTTTTTTATTTCTCTTTTATAGTTCTCTCTCTCCCTTTTTTCCTTTTTTTTTCTCTTTTTTTTTTCATTTGATTCGAAGTATTGGGGACTTTGTTCACTGAGAGTGATCATGAGTGTGCCGTTGCATTAGTAAGCCAAATGTGACTTTAAAAGAAAGTGTCTACTTGGAACTTCTTATTTCATATATTTGTTTCTGTATGGTTGTTTATATATATATATATATATATATATATATATATTTATATATATATATGTATATATATATATATACATACATATATATATATATATATATATATATATATATATATATATACACACACACATACATACATACATATATGTGTGTATGCATATATGTATGTGTGTGTATATATATATACATATATAGATAGATACAAAGATTCTTTATTTCTTGCGATGTATCTTCCGCTGTTATTATTTTTTTCATGTTATGTTAGGTTGGAAAATTTGCACTTTATCTACCATTCTTTTATGAGATACCTTTTCTCAATAACTTTTTTGGTCCTGAGCTGGTCCTTGATAACTCCGCGTAATTACATATTCCCAACTCTCTCTCTCTCTCTCTCTCTCTCTCTCTCTCTCTCTCTCTCTCTCTCTCTCTGTCCTCTTTATCTATTTCCATATATATTTATTTGTGTATCTCTATCTCTCTTTCCCCCTTAATCTAACTCTGGCAAGCTATCTGTTTGTCTATCGCTCTATCTCGCCTTCCCCTCTCCCACCTCCCAACCCCTCTCGCTGTATTCTCTATTTGTCTCTCTCTCCATTACCTCTCTCCTTCTCCATCCCCGCACACTCCACCTTCCCTAAAATCCGCCCTCCATCTATCTTCTCTCCGTCCCTCCCTGCCATGCATCTTCCCTCTATGCTCCCACACTCACACAAAGATCCCATTCTCCCTCACTTCGCCCCGGCTTCCTCACTCTTTCCCATCATCTCCCGTCTTCCCTCACACACACCCTCGCGCTCTCTCTCCCTCTCTCTCTCTCTCTCTCTCTCTCTCTTTCTCTCTCTCTACGGGTCCCCCCCCTTTATCGTCCTTTTCCCCCCTCCCTCCTCTCCCGCCTCCCCATTATTCTCCCCATCGCCCTTCCTCTCCTCTCTCTCTCCCTCCCTTCCTCCCTTCCTCCCTTCCTCCCTTCCCCCTCTCTCCCTCCGTCAGTCCCGGTCCCCCTCCCTCCCTCCCTCCCCCCCTCTTTCCCCGAGACTAGTTCCGGCTCCTCCTGGTGTTTTCGCCGACCGAATCCCGATGGTGGTTTCTTTGTTCACTGTAATTATCTTGTTTTGAAATTTTTATCACATAATTCGTCTTGGGGTACATCGGAAGGTAGCGCGCACCCCCGCGTGATTGACTTAGGCGGGGCTGATGATAAGGGAGGTGATGTGTTGATTTCGTTGCACTAAGGAGGTTTTGGCGCGAGAGATCGGAGGTGGCGTCAGGGTCGAGGGTTGGGGTTGGGGGGGGGGGGGGGGGGTCCGGGTGCGTCGGTGTGGTGGCGATGAATATGATTCTTTTTCTGTTATTGTTGTAATGTAATTGGCGACACGTCTTTTGATTGTGAAATATCGTAAGGATATTGGACTGATATTAAAAAACAACTGTAGGCGTTGGTTTCCATAGCAATCATAAGAACACGCATAAGAACACACGAAAGCGTTTTATAGGTTGTTTACACTTTGTCTTGTTGTTTTGTATCGAACAGAATAAGAAAGGTAAATTCCTTTTAGTTAATCGTCTCCTTTCTTTCCAGGTGCGAGAAAGACTAAGAGGTCCAGGACCTGAACGCTAGCAAGAACTCATCACAACGCACACATCGGATCACCAGCTTGACAGCTTGAAGCTTTCCCAGCCCATGAAGAGGTTCTAGCCGACCTGAGGTGGCCTGGGGCGCTGAGGCCAGGTCGACTCGAGGTGGCCTGGGGCGCGGAGGCCCGCCGACGCCCGCCCGGGACCGCGTCTCGAGCGCCGAGGCGCTGGGGCCGCCGACCGCCTCCTCGTCTGCGGTCGGGACGGCAACGGACCGAAAATGAGCATGTCGAGCAAATTTTGTGATATTTTATGCAGAAAAAATATATCTCGGAGCTCACAAGAGCAGGTGGTATATATTTTCTTCCACTAAGATCCAAAGCGATTTCCCCTCAGCGTCGGACGGACAGTCCAGCCGCGCCGAGACCAGCGTCGCCTCGCTGCCGAAGAGGTGGCCTTTCCGTCTCTACGTCTCTATGTAGGGAACGGAAACGGAGAATCTCCCGCCGGGCCTCGGGCGGGGCTAGAACCGCGCAGAACCTGGCAGTTAGTGAACGCTGAAACGATATCCTCATGGGTGCGGAAAGAAAAAGAAACAGCTGATGTGGCCATCTTAGGTGTTCCTCAAGATGATGTGTGATGTGTTAACTGCTAAAGACAATCAAACTATCAAGAGTTATCAAGATGAAAGTGAAGGTGATTGTGATGAAACTCTTTAACCATAGCGGTGGTTGTGAAGAAGATAAGTGGATAACGATAGGTTTCGATGAATAATAACTTCTGTTGTAAAGATGTTGTGATAGAGATAGTGCTGGAGGCTAGGCTGGGAGAGACAGGACTCGCGCTGGCCGTCTCCAAGCATAATGTTCAGTGTGATATGCAGGGTTTCCCACCTGCCTGATGCCAGCGGGCGGCCGACGACTCCTTCGGCTCCACAGGAGACTGCCGGGTCAGACGCATGGGACGTGGCGTGTGAGTTGGGGTTTAGCGCGATGCTCGTCCTCAGCCCAGCTGGGCGGGGGCGTCAGGACGGAGGTGCTCGCCCGCCGTTCATTCATTGCTGCAGACCACGCGGGGCGACGCGGCAGAGCACCGGGAGCGGAGCCTACGCCGTGCACGAGGGAAACTGAAGTGACGGAGGAAACTTCCTTGCTCACCCACGCCAATATCGCCAGTCGTGGAAAGTGTCATGGTGCTTTTCATACATTGTATAAATTTAATAGAATTACAGTTTTAGCAATGACCAGCTTATGTAACGCAGCAATGAACCTTTGTATTTTCATATGCAGAAAAATGTCTACCCTCATTTTGTTGTCCACAAAAATCCGCGCATTTTTAATACCATCAGCCCAGGTCAGTCACGCAGTTATTATTTATCTAAAAGAAGTTTAGCCTCGCATAACTGCACCGTATGATGAATGTCTGAGCAAATAAAACAAAGGCTTCGATGCTCTTGCTGCAGAAGTGAAGCGAGACGGGGTGCGAGTGGCAATTAATAACTGATTGTATCCCTTGAAAAAGACTTTCACACGAAATACCTGAAGGAGCAGTCAGCCGTGGAGTGAACAGACATTTTGGTGTGTAATTTGTTGAACTCTATTTTACCCGTCGTTCTATGCTTAAATGCAACAGTCGAGCTGTAACCATTAGGCTGGTTCCTAGACGAGGTAATCTTTTGTTTATTGGTCAAGCCTCATTGTTCATGATTCATATGTTAAAGCATAAAAGTGAATCGTCATAAATGGGACTGACGGAATGGGGCAGCAAACTGCATGCATTCTGCTGGCAGGGTATTCTTTGTGTAGCATCGCATGTGGACGTTACGACTCCAACTCTCAAGTAGTTGGTGAACAGCCAGTGGTCGCCTTCGTCGGGAGGTCGCACGGGAAGGATGACCTAAGCCACGAGGTCTTCGGCTCGCGGGTGAAGGCGTTGTGTGCTCGGACTTGCTGCGTACCTCGTGCCTGGAGACCAGAAGATATCTACGTAAGTTGCACAGCACTTGCACCGCGGGGGAATCGTGCAACCGTTCCCTTGAACAGCGAGGGCCAGTTACTTACCCAGGCCAGATTACTCCACCAAGCCTTCAGGGAGTGAACGCTCGTCCTCACCAAATACTTGAGAATTAGGTTACCTGTATGTGTAAACTCCGCTGGCTGGCGTTTGTACATAATAGTTTATTCCTATGTACATACATTTTTTATGTCGTAGGTCTTACTAGAAACAGAGCCTTGAAGCAGTCGGCAGAATTGTTAGTTTTATATTGTAGTTCCGACTGGTTTATAATGTCACAATCACGTATGGACGTAGATCCCTTTTACTGTCTGGTTCATGTATTGAAATTAAGATTCTTTACGCTGGTTCTTGTTTCGTATGTGACGCCAGAGTCTTTATCCTGGTTCATCTATGATACTAATATTCATAATGCTGGTGCGCGTGCAGTGCCGAATTCGTTACGCAGAATCGTCTTCAGAGATCGGAGTTCTGACGGTTTGCTCGCCATCGCCGGGCGGGCGCGGGGCAGGAGCCGGCGGGGTCCTCCTCGCTGGCGCCGGGAGACCACCGCCCGGCGTCGCGAAGGGCGGACTCGCGGACCCGGGCTCGTCCGCGCGACGGGGGCCGGGCGACGAGGGGGATCGCGGGCTTCGGGTCGTCGACTGAGAGCGGAAGGGGCAGGGGGAGGCGAGGTCGGGGGGAGGGGGCGCGGCCAGAGGGACGCGGAAGGCGGGGAACGGAATTGTTATGCAGTTGTTGATAAATTTAAACAGGGATTTGGGTGCTTCAAGTAAACACTACACTTTCTCATTACAAGCTTCCTAAGCTTTTTAGCTTCTTATTATTTCTTTATGTTATTTTCAATATGATGTAAATACATCACACACACACACACACACACACACACACACACACACACACACACACACACACACACACACACACACACACACACACACACACACACACACACACACACACACACACACACACGCACATATATATATACATACATACATACATATATATGCATATATACATACATACATAAATACACACATATATATACATATACATATACAAATACAACATATAAAACACACACACACACACACACACACACACACACACACACACACACACACACACACACACACACACACACACACACACACACACACACACACACACACACACACATGTATATATGTGTGTGTGTATATATATATATATATATATATATATACATATGTGTGTATGTATGTTTATATATATAATATATTATATATATATATATATATATATATATATATATATATATATATATATATGTATGTATATATGTATATGTATATAAACACACAATTAATTCGTAAACTGATTTGCTTTCATTTGTTGGCTCTGCCGAGTATGTGGTAAAAATCACTTTTTCTTAAGAGTTGTGCCGGGCAGTAGCAAGAGTCAAGCATGATGAACTGAAAAAAATGCAATTCATTCTTAAGAGTTATATTATGGTTAAATTTTGTTGCAAATCAGATTAGCAATTGTTCCTCTCATTCTTCATGAAATGAATTCTGATAACCACAAAGTTTGGTTCATTTTCCCCAAAATTATCAGCCATTTTCAGCGTCTATGCAGCGCTCGTCTTCTTTGCTTCGTTCTTCCCTCCATTTCTTTCCTACACAATAAGGCAAGAATAATGAAATACGTATTTTCATCTTACAAAATGCGAAATAATCTCAGCCTAAACCATTCAACAAGATTAGCACAGTAAATTAACTCATAAAAGATGTAAAAGCATTCTTGGCAAAGACGTGAGTGAGCATTTTTTTTTTAAATGTGATCGTTTAGAATAATTAAATATGATGAAAGAAGAGTTTATATTATAAGCTTAAATTTTATGAAAAAAAATACATTTGGTCCCATTCAATGCAGGACGGAAATAGATGTCATTGTGTTTAAAGCAACGGTTTAATTATTATATATATTTTTCTACCATAAGATATATCTAAATTTCCCTCGTGCGTTACCATAATCTCTTCTAGCGAAATTCCAGTACGAATTGCGGTAAAAAAAAAACATGCCCTGTACAAAAATGTTTATCCATTTTAAAATATATATATGGATTTGTTGGTTTTTGTTTGCGAGAGAGAGCATAACCTGAAATCGAACTCAAGCGAAGCGGTTCACATTTGGCAAGTGAGAAATATATGTGTTATTACGGCAAGGTTGTGATGCGGAGGGGATGAGGCCACGTACCCCTGAGTGGCGTAAGGAGAGGTCGCTAGATAAACACCGTAGCATAGTTTTTACTATACAGAGCTTGTACGTTAGTTCCTCTGTGCTGTTTGTTTTTTGAGTTCCATGGAGAATATTGTATTCCTTGTTGTATATAGTGTATAGGATTTTATGTCATCAAGTACCAAAATGACGAAGCATCGCCGTCTGTGAGATTGGGAGCGTTGTGTCGTAGGCTACACCGGAGATTTTATATTTTCTGTACTTAATTTAAGTTAATTGTAAGCGCGGCGTGGTCGTCATTTTGGTTTGCAACGTAAGGACTTGCGCGATTGGCTTCCTTTTTTATAATGGAAATCTATGATCGAAGACTCGACTCACCGTTCATATACATCATTTGATCGGCTCGTGGAAGCTTTGTGATTGGTGGTATAGACAGGGTATCCAGTATAACCCCTGACACATTGTAGCTTGGCCGCGGCCGAGGCTGGCCCGGCTGGCCACGGCGGCCGGCGCGAGCCCTCGGCTGCGGCGCCACAACTAGGGATTTCTTGAAGCGGCCGGCTCGGCTGGCGAACCTTTAGGGGAAATGTTAAAATTTGAATATCTTTTGTTGTCAGTGTTGTCAATGATCTCTATATTACCTTGTTATGTTGCACAGCGCAAATGATTTATCTTTATTAAGTTTTGCATATTCTGAGTTAGCATGAGAAGGATGTGTCGACTGAGACAAGATTTGGAGAAGTGAAGGTATGCGAAAGACTTCTAGAGAATGTGAAGAATGTGATCGGGAAGGAAAATGAGCTGAAGGAGGAAAGTCGAACTTAACATTGGTGTCTTAAAATGTCAATTCTTCAACCCAGGAGGCTACGATCACCGCACTGTAGCGGCAAGATCTCAGGTTACACATCCATGCGGGGTGAGTTACTCTGTTGTGTAAGATATTGGCATAGAATTACACACATACACACAACCATAACCTGTAATATATATGGATAATCTATGGAAACACGTTGTCTTTTTTAAATCGATATTTGGTACATACACAATTGTATATGTTATAAATGTAAAATGAAATCCGATATGTGAATCAGTTGAGTTTAATATTCCAAACTGATAAATGTGGTACAAAATGGACACGTAGGAATGGTAGTGACGAAGGGAAGAGAATGGTGAGGATTGTGTAGCTTTCGATGTTGTCATCTGTTGACTGTACATGCAGCCAAACAATAAAACGTATGAATTAATGTCTGTGTTTCTTTGTCGCATATCCCGAGTGTGGTTAGTGGTTAGTGGCCCTCTATAAAAGGACTTTAGACGAAATGCTTAAAGCAAATTCCATTTACCATGTGAGTGACAATTCTTTACCTGTAATATAAATACAGTGATGATAATTTATTCTATCAACTCAAATATATCATTCAGA
>NC_061842.1:10260915-10265915 GCF_019202785.1 Penaeus chinensis
TGACTATTATTAGTCTCATCATTATCATCATTATTAACAATAATACTATTATTATTATTATTGTTACTATCATTCTTATTATTACTATTATTAGTATTATTATCATCATTATTATTTCAATATTAATGCTATTCATTATAGTTTTCATCATCATTACTATTATTATTATCATTACTATTATTTTATCGTTGTCTTTATTATTATTAGTAGTAGTAGTAGTAGTATTGTTATCATTATTATCAATATTATCATCATCATTACTATTATTATCATTATCATTACTATTGCTAGCATCACCATCATCATTATTATGGTCATTATTACTATTATTATCATCATCATCATCATCATTATTATTAGCATTATCAGTATCACCATTACTATTCGTATCATCATCACCATCATCATCATCATTATTTTTTATCATCATTATTGATATTATCATTTTTATTATCATCATTATTATTATAATCATTATTACTACTATTCTTCTTATTATTAGCAATACCATTGTCAATATCATAATTATTATAATTATTATCATTGTCAATATCATAATTATTATCATTATTATTATCATAATTATTGTAATTATCACCATTACCATTATTATTATTAACAGTATTGTCATTAATGATATTATTACAAAAAATATGATAATTATCACTATTTTCCTCATTTCTCTTTTCATTTACTTCAGCCTCACCACTAAAAAGTGACAGAGGGCGAGGAGGCGGAGCGAAGACCCACCCAGAGGAAACCCAGAAATTACCTTCGTCGGAACCTCAGAGGCGAGAGAATGCCTCGCGAGAAGCCTGGGGGCGGAGGGCGAGAGGGAGGCCGGGCTGATGACACCTAATCAGGATTATCGGGTACTCGTGGGCCGGCGCTCACCCCCGAAGATCAAGGTGCTCGAGCCAAATCACCCCCGAGGAGAGATTTTCGAACGGCGGAGGACAGCAAATTGGAAGGCAAAAAAGATTCGCAGACCGTGTTGGGTGGGGTGGGAGGGGGGGGGGTGTTGTTGGTTGATGGGGGGGGGGGGGGAGTAACTAGTGGCAGGGTGAGAGGGGAGGGAGGGGTAGTATAGGCTGAGCAAGAGGAGGGGGGAGGGCTGCGAAATATAAGGACATGGGTAATGAAAAAGGACATTGATAGAGCATAAAAAAGAACATTGAATCGATATAAAAGTAAGGCATAAACAGGAATAGTAACAGACGGATAATTGAAGAATGATGAACAAGCATATGAAGGACACAAACAGGAATGATCAGATGATATAATAGGACGTAAATAGGAACGATAAGCAGACATAGTGAAAGGACATAAATAGGAATGGTGATCGTACTGACAGGGCATAACCAAGAACGGTGTAGAGATATACTGATAAATCATAAACAGAAATGGTGATCAGACACAGAAATAACACACAGATCTTATTCATACACACACACACACACACACACACACACACACACACATACATATATGTATATGTATATATATATATATATATATATATATATATATATATATACCTAACTAGTATATATATGTATATATATATATACTAACCTAGGTACATATATGTATATATATATATATATATGTATATATATATATGTATATGTATATATATATATATATATATGTGTGTGTGTGTGTGTGTGTGTGTGTGTGTGTGTGTGTGTGTGTGTGTATGTATCATATAAGTTTTTTTTTCCGATTTTCTGCAAATATATAGTGTAGCTTTATCTTGCTGCCTAACAATTTATCAGTCTACCCAAATACGGGCACGGCGAACAGAGCAAATGGCAGGACATAAGAATTTGTTGGAATGAAGTTGGAAGGAAGATTTGGAAAGAATATAAGAGCAAAAGATGATAAACGCAATGAACGAACAAGATAGGCAGACATAGGCATGTTTAAAAGACAACAAAATAATTGATAGACAAAAACAAGAATAAGCAAAGCAAAAATAATAGAGAGTAATGTAAGTAAAACTGTAGATAAATATTGACGATAAATATGGAACACATGAAGCACGAGGGGAAGGGAAAATTAAAGAAAAAAAAAATTGCAGGAGAGAGGAGAACAAGAGGGTCGGGAAAGTAGAACATGTAACAGAAAGTAATAGAAGTTAGTTAATAGGAGTTATAAGAGTAAAAAACCGACGACTGAAAGGGGACAGTTCTATAGGATTGTGTGTGTGTGTGTGTGTGTGTGTGTGTGTGTGTGTGTGTGTGTGTGTGAATGCGTGTGTTTGTGTGTTTGTGCTGACACTTGTAAGGAAATGCATTTAGACAAATGAACAAACAAATAGACAAATATAATAAAATAAGGAGTATTCATTTGTGATTACGATGCACCGCGTAGCCAGCACGATTATCCTTCCAGTGATCACAAACCCATACACACTGAATGAACAAAATCGAAACAAAAAGAACGAAAGAGAAAACAACAACAAATTATGCAACGCAGCATCCCGAGGCACAACCCTGCCCTTGACATCAACATATGACGTCACGGCTCGGTCGCCATTCTGAAAAGTCGAAGCTTTTGCTTTGTCAACAACTTGTATATAATTGGATGTCTCAGGCTGACTACATCCGTGTTACCTTTCGTGCTACTTTTACTCAAAGGAAACTTGCAGCCAATGGAATATATATTCAGTGTGACGCCAGGGAGTCTGCTGGCTGCCGTTACAATATTTTATTGCCTTGAACTTTATGTGTATCTGGAAATTGTTTAGTTCGTCATAACTGGGACAGAAATGGTGATTATTGTATTGGTGAAATAGTACCATGGGTATCTTTTTGTGGCTGTTAGCAGTGGCAAATGTATTAGGATCGTTAGTTGACAGTTACTTGCGCAAAGGGGGAGGTCGTGTTTTTTTGTCGCCTGTATTCATATATTTGTTGGTGTTTTGGCTTGTCACCAGGTTTAGGATGAAATTGTCTGTCGGTTTGTGTGTCTGCATCTGCGTGTATGTGCGTGTGTGTGTGTGTGTGTGTGTGTGTGTGTGTGTGTGTGTTTGTGTGTGTGTGTGTGTGTGTGTGTGTGTCTCTGTCCGTATGTCTGTTTCTCTGTCCGTCCGTCCGTCCGTCTCCCCCCCCCCCCCCCTCTCTCTCTCTCTCTCTCTCTCTCTCTCTCTCTCTCTCTCTCTCTCTCTCTCTCTCTCTCTCTCTCTCTCTCTCTCTCTCTCTCTCTCTCTCTCTCTCTCTCTCTCTCTCTCTCTCTCTCTCTCTCTCTCTCTCTCTCTCTCTCTCTCATTACCATTACCATAATCACAGATCATATATCTATCTATTAAGCTTATACCATATATTCATAGTACACAAATGCAAGTTCTTCCTTCTCTGTTGCTCAGCATCTACATTCTGTCAGCCCTACAAATATATTTTCACATAAAACACGTTAACTCACTCGTTTCCATACATAGTGATGCACCTTAGCTTATTCGGCGTGAAAATGAGCCTCCATTTCTCTAGATTATTATTGTTAGCATTATTTTGATTATTGTCTTTATTTTTGTTACTATCATTATCACTATTATTAAGAATATCATTATTTTATCATTATCATTATTGTCATTATTATTATTATTGTCTTCATTTTTATTAATATCATTATCACTATTATTAAAAATATCATTATTTTATCATTATTATTCTTGTCATTATTATTATTATCATTGTTATTATCATTATTATTATTATTATTATTATTATTATTATTATTATTATTATGATTATTACTATTATTATCATTACTATTATTATTAATATTATTATTATTATTATTATCATTATCATTATTATTTCATTATTATTGTATTATTATTATTATCATTTCATTGTTATCATTATTATTAATATTATTATCATTATCATTATTATTATTATTATTATTATTATTATTATTATTATTATTATTTTATTATTATTATTATTATTATTATTATTATTATTATTATTATTATTATTATTATTATTATTATCATTATTATTATTATTATCATCATCATTATTATTATTATTATTATTATAATTATTATTATTATTATCATCATCATTATTGTTGTTATTGATATTATTATTATTAGTATTATTAGTATTAGTGTTAGTATTAGTGCTATCATTGTCATTATTGTGATCATTATCATTATTGTTATTGTTATCATTATTATTATTATTATTTTGATTAATGTTATTATCATTATTAACATTATAATTATTACCATTGTCATTATCATTATTAGTATCATTATTACAATCACTATTATTATCATTATTATGAACATATTTATTATTATTACTATTATCATTATTGCTTATTATCATTACTATTATCATTACTGTTATCATTGTTATTATCATCATTATTATTTAAATTATTATTATCATTAGTATTATCATTGTTATTATCATTGTTATCAACATTATCATCATCCTTATCATCATCATTATTATCATCATCATTATTATCATTAGTATCATCATTGTTATCATCATTATCATCATTATTATTATTATCTTTATTATTATAATTGTTATTATTATCATTGTTATCATTAATATCATCATTATCTGTGGCATTATTGCTATATTGCTATCTTTACCATTATCATTACATTTATTGTTATCAATACTGTTATTATAATTATTCGTATAATTATCATTATCATCATTATAATACTGATTATTATTTTATATTATTATAATTACTATTATTATATTATCATAATCATTATCATTATCACCATTATCATTTTACGTTATTTAACCCAACTATATCTAGATCACATTACTGAATTATGTATGCTTATGTTATACTATTCTTAATTTTTCTACATAATTTATATAATCTTACATGACACACACATTTGCACACACACAGACATACATATCCATAAGAACATAGTCATTCCATTACCTGTTTATTTACCTCTTCTTGCCATAATAAACATTCCATTGCATGTGTTGTCTCATCCCTTCCGC
>NC_061842.1:10268415-10270915 GCF_019202785.1 Penaeus chinensis
ATCATTATTACTATTATCATTATTATCATTGTCATTGTTGTTATTATTATCATTACTATTATTATCATTGTTATTATGTCCTTGCAATTATTTTTATTATTGATATTATCATTATCATTATTATTCATCTTATTCTTGATATTAGTATTATCATCGTTATCATTATTATTATTATTATTATTTTTATTACTATTATTATTATTATTATTATTATTAATACTATTACTATCATTATGGTAGTTATTATTATTATCATCACTATTATTATTATCATTATTATCATTATTATTATTATTATTGTTATTATTATTATTATTATTATTATTATTATTATTATTATTATTATTACTCATTATTATCATTATTATTTTTTTATTATATTATTATCATCACTATTATTATCATTATCAGTATTATTGTTATTATTATTATTATTATTATTATCATTATTATTATCATTGTTATTATTATTATCATATATTGTTGTAAATATCCCTACCATTGTTATCATTATAATTATTATAATCATTATCATTATCATCATAATTAGGAGAGTTGACAAAACCATTTAGTTATCATTATTATTTATATTATTATTATTATTATTATTATCATTATCATCATCGCTATGAGGATAAATAATCCTTATTATCGTTGTTGTTATTATTATTGTTATTATCATTATTTTCATTTTTATTACTATCATTGTTATTATCATTATCATTGTAGTGATATTTCCCTGGCTTCAGGCGGGTCCTCCCGCCTGTTCCCCTGACGATTACGGATCTCTATAGAAGATCTACGGACTCGTCCGTCCTGCAAGAGGACGTGTTTTTTTTGTTTTTTTTTCTTGTGTTTATTTTTTATATATAATAATAAATCTGTGTGTTATATCCTGTGACTTCCTTCCCCATTGGTCCGTGATCTACATCTACATCTAGACTATATCTACTGCACGTAACACTACTTGTACACTGCTTACCTTATGTTCCATACTTACCTTGGCTTATTCTTGCCTTTTTGCCTTCGACTAGTTCACCTTAGCTTTGTTTCTCACTCGTTTTTCTCTTCGTGTTTTCCCGTTTTCCTTCACAGATCCCTTATTTCATTTTTTATACTTTCCTGTCATTTATTAGTTTATGTGCCTATTTTTGTATAGTCTTATTATTCGTTTTATTTTATGTATTTTTAAGCTTATTTAAACTCACCATACAATACTCAATAAATTAAAACAACAGCATTACGGGAAGCCACCGGTATATAAAGTCAAGCCAGGTCGGTCAGAGAGAGAGGCTTTTATATTGTGTGGTGACAGACCGTTGGATTTTTAGCTGGCTGACTGGTGTTTCTCGTGCTGTGGCGGGTTGGCCCTGCGTATGGTGTCTTGTCGTGTATATAGGTTGTGTTCGAAAGATTTGTGCGTCATAAATGTGTTATATGGATGCTCTCTTTATGTTGCCTTTTAAGTCAGCCAGCGATGTTATTTTATGGATCTTTTTATTGGGACTACAGGATCATTTTCAAATCACCTAAGGGTCATCACCAAAATACGACAAACCCATATGGAGATTACCAGTAGTTGGGTAACATCTCTGACTCAACGGAGTTTGATTATCCACTACACATCATTATCATTATCATTTTAGATGTTTATTGTTATTATTGATATTATTAACATTATCATTATTATTATTATCATCACCATAACAATAATAATATTAAAAAAGATAATAATAATAATAATAAAGAAAATAAAAATAATCATAATAAAAATAATAAAAATAATATCAATAAAAAACATAATAGCAATAACAATAATAATACTATCGTTATTATTATTATAATCAATATTATTATTAAAATTAAAATTGTTAATATTATCACTATTATTACCATTCTCATTAATATTATTATTATTATTATTACTATTATTATTATTATTATTGTTATTATTATTGTTGATATTATTATTATTATTGTTATTATTATTATTATCATTATTATTATCATTATTATTATTATTATTATTATTATTGTTATTATTATTACTGTTATCATTATTATCATAATAATGATAACAATGATGGCAGTAATAATAGTTATGATAGTAATGATACTGATAATAACGATAATGACAACAACATCAACAAGAACAAAAGTAATGACATTCATTTTATTGAAAAAAACAATTATACAGAAAAAATATGATACTAATAATCAGTATTACTGTTATCATTACTATAATTACTATTGTTATTGTTATTATAATTATCGTCATCGTGTCATGATTATAATTATTATTTATATTACCATTATTATAATTATTACTATCATTATTATTATTATTATTATTATTATTATTATTTTTATTATTGTTATTATTATTATTATTATTATTATTATTATTAATATTATCATTATAATTATTATTATTATTATCATTATTTTCATTACTATTATTATTATCATTATCATTATTATTATTATTATTACCATAATT
>NC_061842.1:10295915-10303415 GCF_019202785.1 Penaeus chinensis
TTATCTATTAACACTAGAATGTTTGTGATAGAAACGTTGTTCAATCCGTCAATAACTTCTGAAGTCTCATTATCACAACTTTGCTCATTATTACCATATCTCTCAAATAAGCCAGTGTAGATAGACCAATTAAGTGATTCTGGTTTACATGTTCTCTTTCCATCAATTCCAACCTCGATAATTACCTAAATTAGGACTTTGTCTAAAGCATCGGGATAAAGCAAAGGAAAACGTTATTGCTGGGACACAAGAACCTGCACATAATGACGTCACAGGCGGAGTCCCGCACTGCTGCATGCGAGTGACCGAACGCCCTCTGAGTCCTCGATTATTATTGTATTAAAATTGTCACTGGTAAACGGTAACAGTTTTGCGTATTGTATTACCTCATTATATCCAAATGAAGGTATTTTATAAGTATTAGTATTAGTAGTAATGTTGACCTTTGGTTATCTTTCTTCAGGTGTCGGAAAGGCGTGAGATACAGAGACTTCTTAGGGAGAGAGAGAGCCTAGGTTTCTAGACGCCGTGATAAAAGGTAAATGATTACCAGACTAGATGGCGAACCGGTTTTAACATTTGCCGAAGAGGTTTATGAAATTGAGTAAACTGGATTTTCGTTCTGGGATAGAATAAACCTTTATGAGGTTAATCACGGTCAGGTCAGGTCAAGCACAATTATTTAATCCCTTTATAATCTTAGTAATTCAGGATAGTTGGTTTTTATTTATTTGTCTCAATCTGGACATTATTACATATATCAGACAATGTAATTGAAATAAAAGGAATGTGCAATTCATATGTTTAGTTTATGACATAGTATGTAAGCAAATAGCATGTGTTCCTATAATTATACATAAACATATGTTTTCCATATGTTTATGTATAATTAGTTGTAAAAAATCAAATTCATTACATTTATTTGCAAAAATCTTCACTTCAGGATTATCTTATCCCTAATATATGTATCCCTTTTGCAGATCCATGGTTGCTTTATTCTTTGCATAGAAAGGTTAATCCAGGAAAAATAATGGCCTCAAAATGTTTAAGAGGAAATGTACAGGAAAGTATTGCAAGAATAAAGAAGGCCTTTATGGCAGGTGTAAATAGTGTTCAGCCACATGAATTGATTAGGAAACATTTACAAAGAAATGCTGAGAGTTTGGAAATTAACAAAGTAAATTATACACTTAAAAATAATGTATATGTCATTGGATTTGGTAAAGCAGTTATTGGTATGATAAGGCCTGTGGAAGAAGCTCTGAGGAACTCTGATGGAACAAGTCATATACAGGAAGGTGTGATAAGTGTCCCTGTTGGGATTCAGGACACTTTTGCAAATAAACCACACTTACTACCAAGTGAGAACTCCATCATTGAAATTGTAGAAGGAGCTAAAAATAACATACCAGATGAAGCAGCCTATGCAGGAGCAAGAAAGATCCTTTCTTTAGCACAGAGGTTAAAAGAAAATGACCTTATGCTTGTGTTGATTTCAGGAGGAGGGTCAGCCCTGCTGCCTTACCCTACTCCTCCTCTGACACTTCATGAAAAAAGTGAACTAGTAAAGTCACTTAGTAAGAAAGGGGCAAATATAACAGAACTAAATACAGTCAGAAAGGCTTTGTCACAGACCAAGGGTGGCAAACTTGCAAGTGCAACAGAGGCAGAGGTAGTAACACTTATCTTGTCAGACATTATTGGTAGTCCCCTTGATATGATAGCTAGTGGACCAACTGTATGTAATACAGACCCTGTAGATGCTGCAGAAAACATATTGCATAAGTATGATATTGCTATCACAGAAAATCTAAGACATATTTTAGATAAAAATGCTTTAGAAAAGAAAAAAACAAATCCAAATGTCAGCAACTGCATTATTGGCAGCAATGAGACAGCATTGTCAGAAGTGCTATCTTCAATCACAAAAACAGAAAGTGATTGTCAATCAGTAATATTATCATCATCTTTAAGTGGAGAAGCAGGACACATAGGGAGAAAGATGGCAGGGTTTGCTGCAAATATCATTGAAATCCTCTGTGGAAACAAGGCTCTGCAGATCTCTGAATCAGATCTGTGTGACCTTTGCATAAATGACAGCAAGCCAAGCCTTATGGATGCCTTAGAGAGGTGTCAAAAAAGCAAAACCCCCATTTGGCTTATTTTTGGAGGGGAAACTACTGTGGAAGTAAAAGGATCAGGAAGAGGTGGAAGGAATCAAGAAATGGTGCTTGCCTTCAGTATGTCTATTGAAGAGGTATATCCGAATTAATTCTAAAGTATAAACAGTAATGTACACATTCAATTATCTGTTGTAGCATGGTATTGAATTACTATGATTGATGATAAACAAGTTATTCCCATTTCAGATTTTTAAGATATTTCAGATATCAAATACTAGATAAAAATACATGGGAAATTATATAAACGATACAAAATATAACAAATATTAATGCTATTGGTCCATTTTCAGAAGCTTCAAGGCTCAACAAGTACAGGAGAAGTAGTATTTCTCTCAGGTGGAACAGATGGTATTGATGGACCAACAGATGCAGCAGGTGCTGTAACATACTGGTCCTCTTTCAACTCAGGAGTAAAGTATGTGTTTTTTCATCTAATTTTACTGCAATAATTTGTATATACTAAATAGCTTTTAATTTTTTTTACAGTTTTACATTTTCAGTTTCTATAAATGTGTAGAATTATGGAGAACTACATAAGGGTTAATGTCTTTCTTTCTATTACAGATCCCAGTTGAAAGAGGCAAAAGAGCAGGGCCTAAATCCAGAAGATTTCCTCAGAAACAATGATTCATACACCTATTTTTCTGAGCTGAGTTCTGGACAGTATTTGCTCCAACCAGGGCACACTGGAACTAATGTAATGGATTTGCAAATACTTCTCATTAACCCTTTCAACTAGTGTCCTTTTAAACCCTTTAGTAATAGCATTATTGGGTGATGAAATGGGTTGATGTTCCAAGTAGGGATACTTGGAGTGATGTCATGGTCTTTGCAACATGTGCGCAAACAAAGGCAAGCACACCTTCCCTGTGCATATTCAATAATACAGAGCCTGGATTAGTTCCTTCCTAGTTGCCAGAAAATGCACAGAGGAAGTTTGTTTGCCTTTGCCAGAACCCCAAGAGGTAAAGCCACAACATAGCTGGACATTGGGACCAGGAGCAGTTTCTTAGTCTTTAATAAGCAGTTGTGACCTTGCCTTCAGTTTCTAAATAACATTGTATTGTTTTATGTGTTCTTAATTTTTATTACTTTACTTTTTGTAATGTTGTTTCTCTTTAGCTAAAAATGTATAGAGCATGGTGCTTTCTTTTAGATAATGGAATGTGTCCATATTTTAGTTTTTGCTTACGGTGATCTATACTTCATTTTCTTCTTCTGCAGTTGGTTTGAAGGCTCAAACTTGGATATAAATTCTTGAACCAAGAAAAATCACAGTGAGAATATGTCAATAATGAAGGTTTTTTTTTTCACCAAAGTGTTTAAAGTGTAATGTAATCTTGAAGACTTTTACCAGATATTGCAGTATGACTGCAAAGGTGCTATATTTCTTGCATAGTATGCTACTCATAGTTGATATGATGGTAGTTTTGTTTTGTTATTGAACTTCATGTAAAAGCAATATTTTCCTCCAAGGGATAACTGCTGAGACATTGTTGTTTTATTTCATATATATATATTTTTACATAAAAGTTTACTTTATTTTCATATCTTCCACCCCTTTAAAACAAGATTTTCTTTCAGAGAGCATATTCTTAATATTTACCTGTTTTTATGGCTTCTGTTTGTATGAAACAGAAAAATCAGAAAAATTATTCCCAGTGCCTTACCCAGTTGATGCCACATGAGAGCATCAGGGTTTTGCAGTGCATGCATTTTCTCTACTGATTGTATTTTAGGAACAGTGATTTGAGGCAAAAAAATATTATGAAGTATATGCCAAGAGATGAAACAAAGGAGAGAAAAGTAATGATTAAAACTAGCATAGAAATGTTCCTTTAAGAAATTTCTAAAAAAAAATTAATTGTTTGGTGCTTTTAACTTGCCTTTCAAGTTATTAATTTCTTGAACCTTGTTGATAATGTTATTTGACAAAGTAAATTAATCTTACAAATGTGCTGTTCCCAGTGCTCTCATGTTAGCAGATATAACAATGATTAATGTTGAACATCATTTCAGGTCTTTGTTGCCTTTTTTGTTACAAAACTGAATTTCATTTGTGAAGGGTTTGTATATCAATATTCCCTTGTATTGTGATATTGTGACTGTTAGGTAACATCAGTCATAAAAGACTGCAGCATTCCAAAGAAGATTCCCCATTATTGAATTAATTACATAAATAAGAAATATATTTTTATACATACTTGTCATTTACATTAAAGAAAAAGAAACAAACAACAGGGGTTGGATGCAAAAAAAATAAGATTTGACTTGCTGGTATCTAGCTTTTAAACATGATTTATGTATGAAATGAATAAACTATAATTGACTTCTGAAATGTCCTTTCCCCTAGTTGTCTAATAATGCATATAATTTTCCAGTGAGATCAAGCATTCCTCCAAATTATCTAAAAGGAATATAAAGATATACTGGTAGGTATTGTACTTTGATAATCTTCAAGTTAGTTATACTCTTTACAAGTATGCACATAAATCGTATATTTCCATTCTTTAGCAGTCAGTCTGTATGTGGTAACAGGTTGATCTGGTCCTTGTTACATCTTCTAGGTGTTTCCTCATCTTGTTTCATGACCATTTTTGCATTATTCTCAGTCTCTTTTGTTTGTTTATATGAGACCAGATGTTGTATTATACGTTTTGGCTTTTAATGTTAGCAACTATTCATGTTATCTGTCTTTGATAAGGATTTTCAGATTAATTATTAAACAGGATAGTCCTTCAGTAGATTTTCTGAATTAGTGGTTTATGGCAAACAAGGCAATGTGAACTGCAGTACCAAACCAGCATACATAATTTTGCACATGCAAATTGATAGTCCTTTGTACTGTATTGTGATAAGAAAATAAGTAGATTAGTTAAAAAGCAATGAATATCACTGACCTTAACCATGGAGGCTGCTGTACTAGTGAATAATAGCACAGGCCTTAGGGTACCCATTTCTTCCATCACACAGAACCTTTTAATATTGCTTTTTGTTTTCTGTTATAGATTTCAAAATTACTATAGGCTATAGCATAACTTCAACTTCAGCCATGAGAGTGAGATCATTTCTGTCCCGAGTTTTGTATGGCCTAAGACCTCTGATGCATAATGCTTGAATTCTTACATTCTGTATCTTTTGTAAATGGTAAATAGGTTATAAAGACACAGTTAACTTAATGTCACAATCTTTATGTAACACTCCTGAAAGGATAAAAAATAATGAGCATTTTATAGATGATTAGACATTTTTGATAGTAAATAAAAGGGAGAAAGAAAGTAACACTGCAAAAACATGTGATTCAGTTGAAAAATTTGTTCTATGTAAAAAAAAAAAAATATATATATATATATACTTTCTCCCTTTAGGGAACGAAAGGATCATTAGTGTAGCATGAGACTGTTAGGATTATGTAATGTAATAAATATTAAGCTAGTTTTTTCATTAACTTTCCAGTAGAAATCTAACTATCGAAAGAAAAATGCTCATGCAGAATATAGAATTCCACTAGTAGACAGTCAAATACCATTAACTTTCATGGTCTAAGGCTTTGTTAATTTTGCACGCACATACTCTTCCTCTACATCCAAACTTTCCATTTTTTTATATTCTCTCCTTGTACTTAGATTACTGAATGTAAAATGAAATTTTGTTCCCATTCTTAAACATACCTATACTTCCAAAGCAAACTAAAACTAATTCAGAGCAAATGCTCATGACAATGTTTCTCATGCCACATGACAAAGTAATGAATTAGAGCCATCTTTCCCCATCAATAAGTAAAACACTTTTATCAACCAAAGAAACAAAATCTGATATCTTAGTACTAATTGTAGAATCTGTCAGTTACTGATGTATTTTTGATAATTTTTTGCGCCTATATAGTTTGAAATATGATCCACGAGCAAGGTGTCTCAAACTCCTCAGAAAATCCATCCCTGGTCCATCTTAAGCTACAAGAATTACTAGAAATATTTGAAATCCAAGCTCACTAACACACTACTAATAGCATCACAACAAATAGCAAGAAGAATTACCTTTGTAAGAACCCTGTCTAACAGGGTGTACAGCCATCAATCACACATGGTGTGAATGTTATATATTTATTTCCTATAGAAATAATTAATTGTGACATGAATGGAGGTTAGTATCAAAATATTATAATTTTCAAATTTCCTTACTTCTGTTTCTTTACTGCTTTGTGCAAATTATAAATCAACTATGAACCTATATAACTGTTAGATTATTAAAATATTTTACCAAAAAGCAAATATTAGGTGCAGTAGCAGTAACAGTAGTACTGTAGCAGCAGTAATTGCAACAACAGAAATAGCAACAGTAATAGTAGTAGTAGTAGTAGTGGTGGTGTTGGTAGTAGTGATAGTGGTAGTGGTAATGGTAGTGGTACTTGTTATTTGTTGTAGTTATTGTTGCAGCTGTTGTTGCTATTATCACTGTAGTGTTGCAGAAAAAGCAGTAATTGTAGTAGTTGCAGTTACAACTGTAGCAGCTGCAGTTAAGAGTATTTGTAGCAGTATCATGACATTATCATTATCAGTAACTAAAATTATGATATTTCTGATGGCAATAACAAAAAAACAAAATGACAGCAATGCCAGTAACAATAACAATATAAATTGCATTCCAAATTACATTACTATGAAAACAATACAGCGTGTAAAGATGCATCCACACAAGGGGCGGTGCTGCTGAAGATAAATATTGTTACAAAATCATAGCCCAATTCATACATTTAGAAAGTAGGTGGTGGGTAAGTACAGAAATGATATCACAGGTAGGAAAACCATGTGTTGTTCCTGATAGTGGTCAAAGCCCACCACTTGAAAATTGCTCAATTGATTAGTTCTGGATATATGCTCCACAGCCAGTGCCCCTCATGTAGACACAACCAAAGACTACATTCTCTTATGGTAAGTACTTGAAACTATCTATAAAACCAGTGCAGTCCTCTCTTCAAAGTTCTCTGATTATGTATAAATAAAACAGAACAAAAACAGATTATGAAATCATTTCACAAGAATGTAGTAGCTCTAACATGTAACAGACAAGAAAGCTGAAGATACAGCTGTATTTGGAGAAATTTCAAGATGGTGATGAAATTTCTTGTAATCATAATAGAAGTATTACTTAAAAGGCTTGATAGATTTATAAGCAACCATAACACCTTGAGTACTTAAAAAAGAAAAAGATAATATTTGTTTTGCTTATAATCTTAAACAGATAAGCCATGTAAATGTACAAGTATGGGGTACATGTAGTTTTGGTTGTCAATTTTGTTTACACATACATTGCCTCA
>NC_061842.1:10308415-10320915 GCF_019202785.1 Penaeus chinensis
GTACACCCGCAATATCAACCTCATAGTTCCCAGCCATTACATACTCTGGAGTTACAAAGTCCATTTCTCGTTTTTCATTAAAGTTGCGAACGAACCCAAGGCAAACCTGAAAATGAAAGGTGAGGACTTTCATTAGAGTCCTAAAAATGTAATTCTACAGTGATATAATGATCAGTCATAAAAATCATGGTCACTCATTTAAATCAACAGACTCTACTCATCACTTATCTTGAAACAGTAATATACAAATTCTTCAACTTACAAATTAGTTCTTAAATAGTTCAGAAACACATTATAGTCTTTCCAGTTTCCTAATTACCACTCACCAAATAGATCATCCAAATATAACGTGTACCATTAATGCGCTGACAGAGAGATAAGTGATGCAACATCTGTATTTTTTATGAACAACAACTGTTAAGAATTCTATCAACTCAGTCTTCATAGCTTTTGAGTCCAAAATCAGCACTTAAGCTTCTTGTGGATGTCACTTAGAGCTCTACATGAGTGACCAGTCCTACAACCAAAAAGAAGAAAGAGAGGGAAAGAGAACAAAGGTGAAGATGAGGACAACAAAGAAGAGCAGGGAGAGGAAGAAGCAATGGAAGAAGCAAAGGAGGAAGAAAAAGAAGAAGAAGAAGAACAACAACAACAACAAAAAGCTGAAGAAGAAGAAGAAGAAGAAGAAGAAGAAGAAGAACAAAAAGCTGAAGAAGAAGAAGAAAAATACAAGAAAGACTCCTGTGCATGAAGTAACGTTTCCTGGTAAACATTATGTAGCTCACCAAGTTCTGAAGGGTGTAGCCATAGCCTGTTGTGGTGGTGACTCCCACAAAACGATCATCCCTGTAAATTGGTTCACCTCCCCAAGCCCAAGGGTCCACTTCTATGTTGTGATCTTCAAGCTGCAGCTGTACATATAAGCGTTTAACACCCTTCTCCTTCTGCTGCACTAGAGCTTCTCTCCCAATGAAATCAATGTCTTTCTGCAAATATACATTTCTAAAGTTAGTTTTACATTCACAAGTGTTTGTGTGTCTGTGTATAAGTGTGTGTGTGTATGTATGAGTGTATGTGTGTAGTATGAGTGTATGTGTGGAGTATAAGTGTGTGTGTAAGTATGAGTGTGTGTGTAAGTATGAGTGTGTGTGAGAATTAGTGTGTGTGAGAGTATGAGTGTGTGGAGAGTATGAGAGTATATGTGAGTATGAGTGAGTGTATGTATTAAAGTGTCAGTATATGTATGAGTGCAAGTGTATGTATGTGTGAGTGTATGTGTGTGTCAGTGTATGTATGTAAGTGTGAGTGTATAGATGTAGGAGTGAATGTGAATGTAAATATGAGTATCAGTAAGAGCGTTTGTGCAAGTGCCAGTTTATGTGAGTGTGTGTTTGCGTGTAATGCCTGTGTACATACAACTATGCTGGTACACTTGTGTAATATTAATTTGTAACTGTCAGTACAACATATGCATTTCCATTAATCTAAACATTCTTATTAATCATTAATAAATTTCAAATAATATAATTTTCTGATTGACTTAGGTTGTCAGTAATGTAAAAAGAAGCTAATATTGTCCATAAGATAATAGACAGATACAATGCCACCAGAAAAGCAATCCCTTTCCTTTTTCACACACTGCCACCCTATTCAGACAACTATAAAATGATAATCAGAATACATAATTTTGCTAGGAATATCCTGTGTAACTATAGAATCACACAATCACTAACATGGTACATATACTTACAATTTTCTTGTTTTTAGAATTCATAATATTCATGCTATCAATAATGACTCCCTGTCCCTGATAAAACATCATATATAAATAGATTAATATTATCAATACATAATATTTGTATATTTACTAAGACAATGACAAACAAAATTAGCCAATGATCAATGAGTAACTTACATTCAATTTGACTCTGAACCCTCTGCCACATTCAAGTGGTGTTGTGGTTGAATCTAAGTCTTGTCCCCAAAATGCATAGAACTTTTCTATTCTTAGAGATCGCATGGCATAATAACCAGCGTGTCTCATCCCATATTTTTTTCCTATTGAAACCAGGTTGTTATAAACGTGAAGACCATACTGAAAAAAGGAAGAAGAAATATAAGCCAATTTTGGAAAATTGAACATATGCAGACAAATATGTTTATCATATATAGAACAATAACTGATATTACATAATCTTGTCACCTTTACACTTTTAACTTAAATGATCTAATACACATGACAGGAATTCTGTATATTTTGGTTACCTCATTTGGAATGTATAACACCCAGCCAAGCTCCCCTGTGTGAGTAAGATTCATGGCTCGAATACTATTAGCAAGTCCAACATCTAACTCCTTGAATGAGAAGAATGGGAAAGCTTTGGTTGACAGGTCTATGTCTGTTAACTCAGACAATACACAGCGAGCCAGTGGTCCTGTAAGGTGACAATTTCAGAAAAATAAAGTAATAGTGCATGATATAATAATAAACTAATACTATCAAGAACAAAAATATTATTCTTTACAGGCCCTATAATTTTTTTATTTCTTTCAGTAGAAAGAGTGGAAGCCCCAAACAGAAATAATCTTCATAAGACTCTAATGTTAAAGTTGAAATTGATGACTGAAATATCAAGATAAAGTAAGTTACCACCTCAGGGCCCATCTAGGTCTGAAAATATTTCTTGTTATGATCCCTCAGAAGAAATTGGCGTAAATATGATCCATAAGCCAGAAACCTACTGAAATCTATTGACAAGAAAAATAAATAAAAACATTTGGTTGATTTTTCTAATCTTCACTTACTTCTATATACACTATTAACTCTAAAAAAAAAAAAAAAAAAAAAAAAAAAACTCTCTGTGATGATAAGTCCTGAAACACCTTACTACCTTCAATTCTAATAACTGTAAATGTGACAGTATGACACTACTCACCCATTAAACAAATTGCAGTATACATAGATGTAACATCACTCATTACAACTGAACCATCTCCCGGTAAATTGCGCTTTAACCATGTGTTACATCTTGTTTGCTGGATACTGGGTGCAATCATCATATAGCTGTTAATATAGAAACACAAAAGCTGTTAACAAAGAAGCACAATTTTACTATTTACTTACTGTTTTTAGGTTTCATATCTTAAATCCACTAACATGAGTGAGTCATTCTTAGACTTTATTAAAAACACACATATTTATCCATACTTACTGATTAGGAGCAATTCGTGCAAGTGAACAATCATTTTCATAACCTCCAAGTGAGTTCTGCATTCCAGTATGAATGATGCCTCCAACTGGTATGTCTACATCGTTGCTGCACAGGTACTGAAGTGCTTGGACAACTTCGTTCCCTTTTGACTGCAATAAATATAATATATTACTACTGTTTCATCAATTAGTACCTGAAATAAAAAAAGACAAAAAAAACAACAAAGGGTTAATGTGAAGGCTGAACACTGAGGAAAATGATTCTTCCGCTTTCCAACTCCATATCAAACTATCATTTCTTTACATCAGCTGATATTCAATAAACTTTTGTCTCACAATTAATTAAGTATGGAATATATCCAATCAATATATCAGGTCAAGCTCTCAAGTTGAAAAACAGTAAGCAGAAAGAGGCAAATGAATTTCAAGTGACAATTACTAAACTAAATTCACAGTGGGCATGGCATGTACACATATGCCATCCCTATCAGCACCGGTTAAATAAATTATTTATGAAATATATTTGATATTGGCTGAATACGTACCCATATATCAAACTTTGCAAACGAAGAGTAATCCAGTATAGCAACACGCTCCCTACATGCAGCATACTCTTCCCAAGCAAAATCAAACCAGTGTGGCTTGGTCCATGTATCAGAATAAGCCATATGGAATAGAGCAGAGTGTTCACTGTCTCCAGCAACTTGGGTTAAGTAAAGAATAAAATTTCATTATAAAATATGATAATGTCTATAATAAAGGTGAATATAACAAATGAGAGCTTTCAACACTATGACATGTAATGGCAATTAGCTACTATGTAGAAGTGACTGCTGTTCAGGAGATTGAATAAAGGTAAATTTATACAAATAAAGCATCCTCTTACAAACAAACAATGACAAAATTAACCTGTGGAGTCCAAGCTCTTTGCAGGGTCAAAATAACTTGGCCGCTCGTATCCCATAACCTGACCAAACACAGCCCCAGCTGCCTTCAACTTGGGGAAGATCGGGGACATTCTTATGCATCTTCCTGTCTCACAATCCCCAAATGGGAATGCAATGCCATAGTGCAAACCTGAAAAGCAATGATATAGGAATCTTATTATTTTTTAATGGACTGCACAGTGAAGATAAAGAGAAGTCATGCATCTTTATACTCACACTTCCCTCATCTTCTCTTTCCCTCTCTCCTTCCTCCTTGCCCTCCTCTCCCTTTCCTTACTACACTATTTTTCCCATCTTGGTACAAAATACAGTTACACTTTTTGCAACTTATTTATGATCACTTGCTCTTTATATTAACTGACTGTCATTTTTACCTAATTTTATATTATCAACTATCTCATCCTTTTATTCAACACAGTCTCAAAAGAATTCCTGCTACGATAATATCATATTTGTTTTAAGAGCCACACATGAAATGAGCTTTCACTGTCTCATCTGTATCAAAACTATTACCAAAATGTATTTAATCAATTGATAAAACCACTGACCCACTAACTGTGGTGGTGAAACTCACCTGGAACTTCTCTAACACGGTCTAGTAGAAATCTTCTGTTGTTGTGTGCAGGAAGAAAGCGAAGAATGTCTAAATCGTAAGCATCCATGGGTGAAATGCCACTAACAATCCAGTCAGCTAACAGAGAACCTATTCCCCCAGCAGCATTGCTTCCACCACTTCTTAGGGCAGTGGCTACAAAGTAATTGGACAACTGCAAAGGTGTAATAGGTTAGGGTTTCACTCAATAAAGTTATGCTAAAACAATCACTGTAACAATATATAATGCAAGGATATACTGCATCTACTTTTTAATTTTTTGTGAGGCCAGTAATATCCACAAAAACTTCAAATGATTTTTCATGTCAGTATCTTTAAGTATTAGCTATATCAACATCAACACGTAAATTAATAATAATGATACAATTAACAAGAATAATAAAAGAAAGAGGAAGGCTTGGGAAAAAACAAAACAAAAAACAAAGACAGAAGTCTTAAATATTTCAATAATTTATTCAACCAGGAAGTAACTTCAGGTGCCATTCATCTATTCAAACAATATTCAACATAATTAGTTATCAAACCAGGAACTAACTTCAGGCGACATCCCTATTATCCATCTATGGTCGGGGGAAAAGCCATAAGCTGTATTGTACAAGCGGCCCAGCACAGCATTCTTCATGACAGGGATACGGTGAAGCATCTCCTTCAAAAGGATATGAAAATGGTCCCAGTCTTCTAATTGGTCTCTTTCCTCTGCATCATCTGTTGGTTTCATGAACAGTTTAAAAAAAATGATGAGGTTAAAATTCCATTACTTATTGCACAACAACCTTGTTTTTATTTCAGCCAAATAAAATGCTAATCATTTCAAATGTAAAGAATAGATTAAGCTGAACCAAATTCAATTCACCTGGAAGTATTCCATGCTCAAAAGCCGGCTTAGCCCATTTTTCAAATCCTCCTCCCATAAGTCCACCATTATATTCGCGCAGATAGATGTTCCCATCTGGATCACGTATTGCTATGAAAGTGAACACAACAAACATTGTAATAATAAAAGATAAAATGATCTTCAGAAAATATGAGCTCAATCTCTATTAACACCTACATTTTACTCACTTCATTTAATCTCCAAATGGGAGAGAGATAAAATTTCCTAAAAGGATTCTATTTTACACATTTCTTTAATGAACTACAAGAAGGGAAAACACACACACACACACACACACACACACACACACACACACACACACACACACACACACACAAAACTATATATATTAATTAGTGCACAAACAATTAACTATGCACATAACTATACCAAGGATTTTTAAAATTCAGTTTAGATTCCTCAAAAAAATTATTAATCAAAATATCAGAATTTAGTTCCTATAAATATTCACCAAAAATAAAGAGGATACATATTAAAAATTCCCTGACAAGATTGTGTGTGCAATCTTAGTGCCTGTCCAGTAGCTAAAAGTTCATTTTTTGCAGAAAAAAAAAAAAATCCAAGAAAAAGATAATTGAACATTGTCAACCCTGAAAGTTAATTTTCTATCTCTATTATTTTTTGTCATTATATCATCTACATAACATTAATAAATTGTCTTATGCCAATTGGTCAGTATGTTATAAAAAGCTACATGAATATAACTCATTGAAATCTTTGTGGGAGAAAGTCATGTGAGGAGTAAATATTTCATGATGTTACTGTAAAGCCTATTACTTCTGATATATTTTCTTTTTTTTATCAAACTGCAGGTGCATCTTAGGCATATCCACAAATGGTGCTAAATAACACCTAAAGAATAAGAAAAACTGAATCTCCTTGCTTGCCTGCTAGCTCATAGGATATATCAGGAAATAATCATAAACATGAATCAAATACTAGAAACTATCTGATGTGCTTTGTATATTTTTACTTTTGTTTCTTTAAAAAAAAGGTAATTAATCACATGACAAATAATTGCAAAAATAAAAATAAAGTGATATTGATGAAAAACACTTAATCAAATACTGAACAATCTCCTTCACCCTTCATAAGTATAACCAGATTTTAAATAGGTCAAAAGCATAGTGAGTTAGGGCATACACAAGGAAAATAGACTTTTCATTTTTACTGTATGCATGAAATAAATGTTAATCCACACCTGTATGTAATGCTCTCATTACACATGATATCAAATCCATCTTTAAATTAATTTTCATTCTCATTAACCAACTCTGTTAATTTGTTTAAATACTTGTCACTGACTATTTGTCAGTCTGTCTCTATTTGTCTGTCTGTCTATCTATCCTTTTCACTCTCATTTTCAGGTGGATAGTATATAGTACTACTTTGTGGTAAAATTTGTCCAATGATTATAGCATGCTAATAATGTCCTATACATGCAAGTAAACAAGTGTTCTACTAACAAAAAAGGAAAAACATAACTTAAAATATATATATATATATCATGATTTATGAGTGAGATAAATATATTTCACAAGATATATACTTTACAGTACAAACCTATTCCTTTACATGAACATAATTAATTACCTGGCATCTGAGGATCAATTTCTTCAATAGGATATGTATATAAGAAGTAGTGTTCTGCTGGGTGTACAGGAACTTTTACATGAGGTTCTGTTAGCTGGCCTACATTTCTAGCCCACAGACCACTAGTGTTAATAACATAATCGCACTCTATAATTCCTTTGGTAGTTTCAACTGCAACTGCACGCTGATTGTGAACGATGATACGGGTTACTTGACACTTCTCCACAACATGTGTACCTGTTGATATCATAATTATTTAACAACTTGCTTCTATGTCCAGAATAGTACTGAAGTTATCATTTTGACACTTTTCTCCATACTTTCTTGTAACTAAGGAAAAGGCTTGGCAAAAATAACCTAATAAATCAAAGTGTAATTAAAAAATCACAAGCATTTAAAGAAAAATTAAATATTATCTTTTAGCTCCTAAAACACGCCTTCATAATTCATACAGATCATAAGAGCATGTATATCTTAACTTTATGCCTAAGATATTGACCATAAATAACATATTAACAAAATCAAACATGAGAATGTCCAGCCTTCTAGACAAAAGATTAAATTATACAAAAAAATCTAAATGTCAAGAATAAAATTCAACACTTAGACAAAAAATTAAGATCCTTCTTTACCTTTTTCAATTGCTAATTTCAGAAGAGTATAGCAAAGCTTGTATGGGTCACAGGCTCCATCTTTTGGGACCCACATACCACCGATAATATCTGATGTGTGAAGAATATCACATTTTTTGGCTACTTCCTCAGGAGTTAACATATAACATTCTGTACCTCTTGCCCTGTTAGAGACAAGCATTGTTAGTGATTTCTAATTAGTCTGTAAATCACACACACACCACACGCACACGCACACAAACATACACATACACATACACATACACATACACAAACACAAACACATACACATACACATACACATACACATACACATACACATACACACACACACACACACACACACACACACACACACACACACACACACACACACACACAGAGAGTCTTGTCTTCCAGTGAAATGCAGCAAATAATATATCAGTAACTTAAGTTCAATGTAGCACATGTGCCACAGAACATTCATACATGAAAGACTGGTATAAGAAATACTTGTACTTGAAATCCATAATAACAATAATAACAATAATAACAAGGTCTGTAAATATGGCCTTACTCTGCAATTGCCTTCATTTTACGAAAGTGTGTCATTCTGTTTCGGGTTCTTGCAAGATGGAGGGATCCACACTGCTTCCAGCCAGTGTCATGTCCAGCTTCTGACAACTGCTTAACAAGTTTTTTAGAGGTACGCAGAATGTTCATCTCTGTTTTGATTAATTTTACTCCACCAAGGAAACCTGAACCTCTCCATGATGATGCAGCACCAATCCTGATAACAGATAATATTCAACAGTTTTATATAATGTATTTTCTATCATACAACTAAAAAATTTGCATTCTCATAATATCTCATAAATAAATTCTAATTTTTATTTTAACCTTATATATTACTACTCATTATCACAATTTCAAAAGAATATAAAAAGGATAATGAAAGAATTTGAAAATGACAAAGCTCTGTTGCCTGTATCACTTTATAAAATCAAAGATCACACAACTTTCTTTTTCAATAAATACATAACTTATTCAACTGTCATCAAATGTTTATGGAATATTAGAAAGTTCCTTTAATACTGTTTATTCCTCAAAAGAGAGAGAGATTAACTTTAATCAAGACAAATAAAGATTAAGAATACTATTCAACCAAAGAAGTTAATACACTCTTGTAAGATATCTGGCATGGCTTACTCTAACTAAATACCGTATCAATGTATTGCTTTAACAGATGGAATTCATATATATTCACAGACAAATTTCCACTGAAACAAACCATCAATAATCATGAATACAATAATAAAAGCCATAAGAATAGCAAGATACAATGACATCAGTTTTCCTTTCTGCAGATGGCAATACAATTATCATCCTACTCAACAGGCTTGGCTATACATAAAAACAGAGGAAACAATTAGAACATCTTCAGAAATTATAAGAATTACTTTGAATACTTACAAACTACCCTCCACCTTATGTTAATTATGTGTCTGAAACTTTTATATATGATTTAAGGGAAAAAGGAGGAAATAAGGTATTATTTATTACTATTTTTGTAAATCCTCTGACCACTGTGAAGTCTTGAATCTACAGTATTACTCTATCATCTATCAATTTGAAATCTAAAATATCTTCAAAGGAAAAACACATACCTTGCTTGATCAACCAAAACAGTATCCGCACCCCATCCCAGCTCTGCCAAATGATAGAGCAAAGAAGTGCCCACCATCCCTCCACCACATATCACAACCTTTGCTTTCTTTGGTGGAGATTCGTCTAAGGGTAATGTGGATGATATATGCATGCCTGGAAGGACAGATTAACAATATAATAAAACTAAAAGGTATATTTGATGCTTATACACAACATATCCAATTACTCATTATAATTCAACATGATGGGTCATGTTCACCAGCATCATAACAAACTGCCTGGTCTGCAGGGTATGCACATGGAGCGGGATGTTCCGCTTAATATGGCAGACTCCCACACCCAGTGTCTGGCTGTTGGCAGAAATCACCAAAGTTTATCATGCTCAGGGATTTCTGTTACCCTGGCAGTGATGGGATAAACAACAATTATAAAATGAGCTATCTTAAAAATAATCCTTTCTATCAATCAGGACAATACCTTTCTCTTGGTCATGTTGATGATACTGATGGGGTGGATACCAAGAGCCTTTTAGAATATCTGCTGAGGTGTGGCACTGTTGACTTATTAATGAAGACACAGCAGTGCTCCGTACTTTTATAATTCTTTGCAACATTTTCTTGAGATGACGGCTTAACTGTACAAAAACAATAAAGAAAATCACTCATAAAAATATCAAGCACAAATAAAGTATACAAATTTCAATAAGCATTCTCAAAAGTCATATTTCACACTGCATGGTACTGTACAAATACTATTTAAGAAAAAGAATATATTATGTCCAAAAAAGGCATGATATAGGATGTAATGTTTTACTGTCTCTGAAACCTGATCACCATATATACAAATTGAAAGGCAGCTTACGAGTATTCACATATGATAGAAAATGTGCCTAAAAAACGAAACTTCAAAGCTAATTTCTAAAAGGTTCATGCATTCTTGCTGATTCAACAAAACTGATATCATGGATAACTGCATTTATAATGTCGTCATTATCATGCTCATGAAATGTCATTATTACTTTAATCTGTTTATGTATATATGGTCTGTACTTTAAAAAATGCCCTTTGTGACGTTATATCATTTTTCATATGCAACCGGTGAAAATTTATAAATAAATCCAGAAATAGTTTTTTCTCATAGCTTCTGCATACAACATGGTATTATTACCACCTTATAACATCAAACAAATACAGTGATCGCTTAAAATAATCACACAAAGTTCTCACAACAAATCTCACCGTTAAATACACATTCAACTCGGCTTTAATGAACGTTCTATAGACGTTTGCAGATGATTCTTCCCAGTTCACACTTTACTCCGTCCTGCCCTCTCTTGTAGTGGTCTCGGATGTAAACACAGTCGACCAATCAACGCCGAGTTTCCGGTCTCCCTTTTGCTCTCCTCGCTCGCCTGAGGGAAATCGACCAATGGCAGCGCCCGCTCGGTCTCTGTTGGGAAGGCAATCAGCTGTTTGTGACATCATTCAAATCCCCACTTACAGGCAACACACTCTGCCCAACTCGTGCTAGTGAAAACATGGGGAAAACTAAAAAACTAAAACTTAAAGGAAAAAAAAAAAAATCGAATAACGCTAATTGTATTAAAGATATGAATGAGAATTAATATCTTCACAATACAAGGGATGTATTTTACCGGATTCGATTATATCTTCGTCAGATATATCATGTATTTCTGACGAAGATATAATCAGAACCGGTTAAGTACATATCTTGTATTGTAAAGATAATAATTCTCATTCATACCTTTTGTTCATTTGTCAATATGAGTACGGTTCAACGACGCTAATATGTATGACTTTGTCCCCCTGTGTGTGTTAGTTTGATAGATGATATACACGCACTCGCACCCTTACACATACTATTAATCACACATACAAAGATATTTACCAACGCACGCACGCACCCCCACCCCCATACACATACACACACACACACACATTGTAGGAGCCCGTGAGATGGGTCCTACAACATATTTCAGTAATATGATATAGATATAGCTGGATTTCTTATCTCCCTGGTTTTAAAATGCTGGTCCTCATCATAGCCAAACTTTATTTAAAATCGGGTTGTTAAAAACCGCAGAAAGGTATTTAAGAAACAACAGTGGCATAATGTTATCAATGCTATCTAAGTTTGATTTACCCAAATTATGCAAATCCGCGCTAGTGCTGACGGAAATGTTTCCTCAGGCGGCGGTAAAACATACGTACGAGCGGCGTCGCAAATTATCTTCAGGCGGCAGTCATAATCTAGTGAAGCAACTCTTAAACTGCAAATGAATACCTATAACTGACAGTTGAACGCAAAATACAAAAGCATAGCTTCGCTGCACTGGTGAATGGGTCGATATTAAGTACTTAAAATAAAATTATAAATATTTAAGGAAAAACTTGTTTTCAATTTTTCATACTCGGATCTCGGGTGTGGTGCGAGGTGAGGAGAGGCAGGGAGATGCACAGCTGACGAAGCAGCTAGCGGGCCGCCCCTGTAGGCTGACGGGGCCATTTGGAGCGCTGCGTGGCGAGCAAGGTCATGACGCGACTGGTCAGCGGAATGGTGTTGTTGCCTGCATGATCGTGGCTGCGCGGATGCATCCGTATGGCGAGGAACTCCGCTTGGTGTAGGGACATTTTGGGTGGTCCGCGTCCTTGGTCCAGAGGTCCAGCTGAGGTTCTCCGGAAATCTGTACATCGTTGACGGCTAAGAGTGTCGTGACTCGCTACGTCGGAGTTCAGTAGCTAGGCGGGCGGCGTCGGTTATCCGGCGCTATGGATATCGCGGCAGGAGGACAGGCTCACAGTATGACGAAGTTTTGGGTGCTTGGCAAAGTGAGGTGTTGATGCGGATCAAGAATTTCGGGGGCGTTGTTTAAGTTCCGTTTCACTACTAAACCACCACTTGTAGGAGTAATATTAGAATGTCTAGCATGATAATTGAATAC
>NC_061842.1:10338415-10343415 GCF_019202785.1 Penaeus chinensis
ACGGTTATCTGTCGTTGTGATATCCGGGTGACAAGAGTTCGCAGAGGCAGGTGTCCTGGAGGATGAGAGGTATCCTCCCCAAGGGGTTGGGATAGCCCACTTTTTTCTCTTAACCCTCCTGCGGTGATCTGGCGCTACGACCTTTGGATGACCAACGTTCGCAATGACTGATATTCTGGAGGATAAGAGATATCCTCCCCAAGGGGTTTGAATATTTTTTTTTCAAGATCGGCGTGTCTATAGGGGGCGGGGTGGTGGCTGTATGAATTTATATAGACTACGAGGCCAACAGCGGTAGTTAGTATTTGTGTTGTTGTTTGTTTCAAGTATGTTTATGTAGAGTGAATCGTCTGCATGTTGGAACCTCTCCCATGTTTTCAGTGCTCGTTGTACAAGCGGGTGTTCAGTAGTTCTGTGCTGTGTCTCGTATGGAGAATGTGCACGGGTGTGACGTTGAGGAATCGTATGGTTTCAGCCCAGCGCAAAGCTTTGTTCTGGACCGCCTGCACATTATAATTTATATCCCATGTCTTTTTTTTTGTTAATTTTACTTCTTTATTATAACATATCGAAGCCGCAACACAAGGAAATCTAAAATTGAAAACAGATAAAATATACGATATATGCCTGCAAATAATCGCTGTTAATCATCACACTTCTCCTTTGGTTATGGGCTGGTAGTCGGCGATATGGGATACGTGGAAAGCAGCTGTCCGTGCTAGTCTCTTGGCGTAACTAATATTAGGTCGTAGAGTAGCGATGTGAGGCTGGCGCAGACTCTCCTTAGCTGCCCTGTCTGCAAGCTCATTCCCCTCTTTTCAAACATGACTGGGCGTCCACATTAATTTAATAGTCTTCCCCTGCTCATTGAGTTGCAGGAGCCTGTAGAGAGCTGTAGTAATGAGATATAGGGAATCATGAAGTAAATGAAGTGTATGAGTAAGTGTTCCCTTGATGGCAAAGAGCTCAGCTTGTAAGACATATGTTATCATAGATTTGGCTGGCATATGTGTAGTCATCACATACAAATACTGATCCTGCTTTTGCTGTGTGTGGCTCAAGGGATCCATCGGTGAAGATCGTAGCTACATCAGAATCCGACAAAGTTCCTAGCTTCCGTGATAATGTTTAGACTGCACTTCGCCTTTGGCTTTATGATAAACCTTGCTCTGTTATATACCACTTCTCTGTGGTGCATGCGAATTGACTAGTATGGATGCCAGCGTATTTTTGTTTTGTTACTGTTCGCATCTGCTTTCCGCATGTATTCGAGAGGCACAGGAGTAAAGGTATGTAATAATCTGACTAATTCCGGCTCATTCTTAGAAATAAAGATAGACGCTGCTGTCAGGTATTGAATTTTTGTGAGAATATTTTATCCTGAAAAGGGACACTGTATTTGACCCTGTTTATTCCAGCGCAATAGAGACTGATCTTAATAAAATTCTATGAGGGCCTTAGCGTAGGCCTGCTGAGTAGATTAAAAAAAATCCATTAACTCATCGAAGGACAGGTGTATTTCTATCTCTCGGAGTTAGTTTTTTCGGTATAAATCGCTCTACAGAAGACGGAGGGAAATTTGATAATAATTGTGCCTTTGAAGTTAACGCCGAGGTACTAGGTCTTACGCTAGAAGCTCTCTCCCCTTCGACGAGGACGGGGGACGCGCCTGCCTCTCCTCGCAATTCTTCCCTTTTTCCCATCAGCGAATGCATTGCATTCTAATTTCATGCAATTGGGTGTACGAATTTCACAAGGTTCGGCGAGGTATCGAGTCGCAGTAAAGCGAGGCACAAGACAATACTGTTTTGTTTTTTTTCTATCGGAATATAGATGAAAAGGCATACTCACGGCTAGCGGTAGTAAAACAGTCAAAATTCCTCATCCTTTTAGCGATGTTTTCCTGAGCGATACCGTTATGATGTGTTGTAGAAATCGATTTTTCTTTTAAAAAATAGAGAAAACACCTGATATACAGTCAATGTGGCCTTTTTTAGGGATTGTATTAATTAAGATCGTTGTTTTGGTTTCATTGAACATATGAACGACAGGCTTTCCACATGGCCAGACACTAATGGTTTTCTTTTTCTGACAGCTGCTGATGTTGCCTTTGTCTTTTGATGTTCGTGCCATGTCATCAGCCATGATGTAGGAACTGGACTTGTCCGGATATCCGATCCAATGAACGAGACATTCTCTCTGACCTGCTCTGTTCAGGTGTGGTGACAAAATCTAATGGATAATGGGGGTAGAAATTCCACCAGTACTTGCGCCTCACTGTAAAAGAGAAAAATCCCGAGTATTGGTTCGCCGCTCAGATCCTCGAGATAATAGCCTCATCCTCATCCTCACGATCACAACCACAATACGTTTCATCTTGAAATAGTGAATGTGTTTTAACCGCTCGCGGTTTGCCCAAATCTGATTACGCTGGCGAGTTTCGACGTCTTTCTCTACCTTTGGCTCTACCTCCTTCTCCTATAGTATGTGTCTAAATACTAGCGTTTATCATTAAAAAGAGAGTAATTTTTTAACCTGTGACACAGTGCAAAGTTGTCCTTTACAATTTGTTATGGCTGTTTGTGTGTAAACCGATGTGTGTAGTTTTCCGCAAGTACACGGCGAAAGTCATTGTTTCAGTTTACCTATTTTTGCCATATCAATACTTTTTGTGCATGATTTGGTTTCGCCATTACCGAGAAGAAGGGAGTATGTTTTTACTTTTAGACATATTGCTTATTTGATAAGATTTTCACCCGTCTCAGATTTCAATAGGCCTAGTTTGACCTTCAGGCCTTCGTTGTTGAGAGGGTGCCCACTACGTTTCATGTGTCCAACCAGTCTTTCAACGGGGAATCTTTATATACATCTGTTTCCACCTGAATTATGAAGCTGTCGGTGTCCGAATAACATAATTTAACCTTTAAACGGTAGTAGGACTTTAGCCCTTTATAGAAGAAAGAGTACAACTTATATTTAGCTATCTCTAAGACTGTAAATCGTGTATACATATATCATATATATATATATATATATATATATATATATATATATATATATATATATATATATATATATATTTCTACGGTTATCTGACTCATTATAACCCTATTAGGAGCTAGAGGAATAACCCTTTAAAATATGGACTTACTTGCGCAGAGAAGATTGACGTTTCGTTGTTATACTGGCCCTTTCAACCCTGTTTAGCGGATTAAATGAACACGTCCACATACGCTGTTAGAGAGCGTCTTAAAACACAACTGTGGTGCTTTATCATCTGAGGATTTTCTCCTGACTTTGATGTTGGTGGATATAAACGGTGCCAGGTACTCGCTTGGAAGAATTGGCATACATCGTGAACCTTTGACACTTCTGATCCCACCTCCATTAAGAGCTGAAGCAGTTTCAAACATATAAAATAATCATGCTGTGGCAAGGGGCGTCATTTCAGCTTTTGCGGGGGGAGGGGGTTAAGGGGGGGTCGGTGAGCAAAGTGAGCACCCATATATACAATAAACTTTAAGCAAATTCCTATATGAACCAAATGTTATGGTTTATTTTAAATTTCTATTTATATTTTTTTTTATGGTATTCACGAATAATACATTTATTTATATGCTGCTGTTATAGTTCTACCGCCACTAGTTACGGTACAGTTTTATGGAAAAGAGTGAGTACTGTGGTACTGGTAATACTGATGTGATCACAACAAATACATGTTCAGAAACAAGTGTCTGCTCATGAACCTTTTGGTTAAGAGGTAATTCTAGTATATACAGTATATAAATATAAAGTATAGAGATATATAAAGATCGATGATAAGTGGCAGGTGACACGCAACGAGATTTTTACTTTTATGAATCTTATTCTGGGAGGCAGAGAGACGATGAACGATCTGTTTTGTCTATTTTCATATGATGAATGATCAGAGGCAGTTCGTCTGGAATTCTCGCTACTTCATCTGCTACTTTTTCCACTTCTATAACTACCTCGTGATCAACATCCCCCCCCCCCCCCCATTCTCGTGGTTTTGCACGCCTTTTTGAATGAAGCGGGTCTTCTCGCTATCGCTGCATGCGTAAGTAAATTTCCATGTAATATCGCAGTGTTTGACATCCCGCTTCATATATGTCATATATATATATATATATATATATATATATATATATATATGAATATATATGTATAGATATAGATAGATACATATAGTACGCTTGAATACACACACAGAAACACACACACACATGTATAAATGTATATACATATGTGTGTCTAAATGTATGTATATATGTATATACATATATTTATATATGTATATATACCCATATATACATATGTGTCTAAATGTATATGAATGTATGTATGTACATATATGTATATATATGAATATATGTATATATATGTACGTATATATATGTATGTATATGTGTGTGTGTGTGTTTATATGTATATATATGTATACATATACATATATATACACATATATGTATATACAGTATATATATATATATATATATATATATATATATATATATACATATATATGTTTGCATGTATGTATGTATGTGCATATATGTATGTCTGTATTTATGTATATATATATGTATGTATGTGAGTGTTTATACAAATATTATATATACATATATGTATATATACACATATAAATATAAATTTAATACAAATATATATATCCAAAAATATCTATCTCTCTATATATATATGTGTGTGTGTGTGTGTGTGTGTGTGTGTGTGTGTGTGTGTGTGTGTGTGTGTGAGAGTGTTTGTGTGTGTATACAAAAATAGTATATGTATATACAATATAAATATATAGGAATATATACATATATATGTGTTTGTGTGTGTATGTGTGTATATATATATGTATATATATATATATATATATATATATATATATATATGTAATATAAATGTGTATGTCATGTATTTGTAAAGGAAAAGGAAGAGTAGGGTATTAATTTGGGTTACGTAGGAGCCGCAGG
>NC_061842.1:10350915-10353415 GCF_019202785.1 Penaeus chinensis
CTATGAAAGCCTTGGGAGCCTGACCCATTTGCGCACAGGTCCCCCACCCCGCTTTGTATAATCCACCTGTATGTGACATTTATTTTCTTCAGGTACCATTATGACTTTCGATAACCTAAGAATCCTTCATGGTCGCACAGCCTACTTGTCCGGCTACAGTGCCAGGCACATAGAAGGATGCTACGTAGACTGGGACGAGGTCAGGTCACGACGGCATGTACTGGAGAAAAAATTCGGCGTGAGCTCCCGTCGGGTTGTCGGTCAAGAGGAATAGAACTGCAACATACGTATGTTGTTGTTGAATAAAAAAAAATATTGAAAACCCAAGTATGTTTCCCTTTATACATTCTCTACGCCAGCCTTGGGTATTTTTATTTATTATTTACACACACTTCTTCCAATATATCAGAAATGTCGATGAATAAAAAAGGCATTAATGTTCCCTCCCATTGTCACTCTGCAAGCGTACGTATCAGAAGCTAACAACATCTTGTTCAATAATCGGCTTAAATATTATATTTGGCCTTTTCCAATGCGCAAGCACCTAATAATTCAATACTTCCTTATCCGTGTGCATCTGTTTGTTTCAACCCACCCTCACTGTGTTTTTGCAAAATAAAAGTATCCTTGCTCTAGCTCAGAATTTTCTTAGTATATATGCAAAGGATAGATTAATACCTTAGACGTAAATCTAGATAGCTCAAAATACTGATTCAAGAGATATTATTGTTTGAGGCAGAGGAGCAATTAACCTGGCAATTATATCTATTCGTTGCTGCCATGATAGCATATGACGTTTATCATAGCTCTTGGTTGTATATCATGTAGCAAATCCTGTGCCACAGGGGCTAATGCTTGTAGTTTTTTTTAAAACTCATATTATTTTCTAGGCCACGATTTGCGGGGGAAAATATGCTGAAGATGCACATCTAACATCTAGCAAGTTACTTTGGTTCTTGAACATAATGTCCACCACAAAAGCTGTTCTCTAAGAAACAGCTTTTAGCCTTACTTGGCAGTTTACGTCAAGGTCATGGTCCAGCAGATAATTTCTTTAGCATTCTGTGTTGTGGGCTTGCAATACTATGAAACTCTCCAGTTTGTGGTCCCGAGTTCAATTCCTCGCCGCGGCAGTCATAAAAATGCCTGCGCTCGGACAGCTGGCTCGAGCCTGAACTCACGGCGAGAAAAACGACATAGCGCCTTGAGAGGTCGAGCTCAGGTATCGTAAGGGAAGTCGCCGCCGTGGCACAAGTATCAGCGCGCCTAACCGCGGTTGATTAGGAAGGGCATCTAATCAGGCAAGCGTGGCACTGACTAATAACCTCTCAATAGTGAACTGAGAGAGGTCTGTGTCTTGCAGTGGAATAAGTGACTGTTGAAAAAAATACACACACATACACACACACACACACACACACAATATATATATATATATTTACACAGTCAGGAGGACGGTGAAGTAATTATTTCGCATTTAGTATGTAAAAATATTAAATGATGAAACATGAAAAAGTGCATATATAAAAAAAGATCATGATCACTATACAATTTACTTACACTAGACTCAGAAACCTAAGTCTAATAAGTAAGTCAGTGACACCAATTGCTACTGGTTCGGTGACTCTATTGGACACGTAGCTTATTATAAATCCTACAGATTTAATGTATCAGAATACGAGCTCGCATATCAACTAGTGCAGTAAAGTCAGTCGCTGTAGGCTTCACAGTCTTGACAAACTTACGGTAGCTCTCAGGCCCGGTCAACCCTTAAATAATATTCTCATCAGCCTTAGGCTTCAGCCTCAGCCTTCGAGCTCGTTGGTAAAACTTTAGTCGAGCACGGTACACGTATCACAATATCGTGTAAACCCCACCCCAGTAGATTGGCACCGAACGTGTAAAAATATTTTGTTACGGACTGCAATAGCGGGGTAAGGTTTGGCACAATATGCCTTATGTATTCCTTATGGAACTGGGACGGGAGATCTTGTATACGGGGAAGAATCCAGGTAACAAGAGTGCTTACAAACGATGCTACAAACGAGAACATCTTACTTATTGTAGTAAGTGCAGTCACTGTAGGCTTCACAGTCTTGGCAAACTTACGTTAGCTCTCAGGTCCGGTCAACCCAGAGGTAATGTTCTTAGCCTTAGGCTCGTTATATTCCGTTCCAAAATCCCACACCAGTAGATTGCCAAAATGTCTGGTTAAGGACAGCCATAGCGAGGTAAGGGTTGATAGGAGATCTTACATAAGGGGAAGAGTCCAGCTAAAAAGACAGCTTACAAGAGATGTTACAAAAGTTAACATTTTACCTAGTGTAGTAAGTACAGTCGCTGTAGGCTTCACAGTCCCAAAATCCCACCCCAGTAGATTGCCACCGAACGTACCAAAAAGTTTGGTTAAGGACAGCAATATCGAGGTAAGGGTTGACAGGAGATCTTGCATAAGAGGAAGAGTCCAGCTAAAAAGACTGTTTACAAACATTTTACCTAG